>NC_036855.1:58317588-58351649 GCF_002910315.2 Salvelinus sp. IW2-2015
TCTCTCTGCTTTTCACTCTGTTTTTCTGTCGTCTCTCTCTATGTCTCTCTCTTCCTCTCTCTACCCCTCGTCCTTCAGACTGTAGTTGTGCCTCTCTGCTCACTTTGTTCAGCGACTTGTTCCTGGTTTCTCTGGTACAGTCCCCATTTTTTTGTTCTTTTTTCCATCTTTGGGCTGGGTGTCACCTACCAGTTGCTGTCCCTGCCACTACATTGTCCTGTGTGTCCACCTGTGCGGGGCTGCGGTCCTGGTCTGTAATGTGTCCTGGCTTCTGTGCATTGCATATCACACACTCATCTGATGTCATCTAGGTTTTGTGTGCAGTTTGTGCGGTTCCAAGTCTAACTGGGGGAAGCAAGCAGCCATCTTTAAAATAATATTGAGCAATACCCTTGACCCTATTGCCAATCCTCACCTCCTCTGTGTTGTTCCATCAACCAAAAACTCAAAAGTATGTTCAGCTGTTGACCTTGTTCAGCATATGCGTAGTATCTCCAGCCGCCAGTACAGCTCTGACCAAAACTTTGCGTTTGTTTACATGCCGTGTGTGTGTTTCAGGGATGGGTAAAGGACAGCACCGCATGCCCACCAAAGATGAGCTTGTGCAGCGCTACAACCGTATGAATACCGTCCACAGGTTGCAGTGTCTTGATTGGTGAGAGAGACTCAATACACGTAGGACTTACAACCATTTGCCCTTGTTGATACGGTGGCGAGCATTACATCATGCTCTGACTGACTGCTTCCACCAGAGCCGTCCTATCCAGTCAACGGTTTCTCCCAGAGCCGGAATCTAAAACTGCATTGCCCTTTGTGAAGGTAAATTACTGTACCACATGAAATGTATAGACTAGGCTTGGTCAATTTTGAGCCGTTTTCTTGGTCAGTGGGGGGTGGTGTGTTGGTTTTGTTAACGATGACCCCTTTCCATGTCTCGCTGTCTGCTGACTCAGTGATCACGTCCAAGGACCTGCAGACGACGCAACATCTGGGTGTGTCCTGTGTCCGACCACGTCTGCACGCGCTTCTTCTTCGTGTGAGTTAACCCTCGTCCTGACTCTTATCGTTCCCCTAGAAATGCCGTGTGACAACGTTGTTCCGTCTGTTGCCTGTAAAGTTGTTATTGCGTTTCTGTAAGACGTTCCACAACCAGTGTAACAAAATGCACGGAAACAATAGAAACGGACGCCACAGCACAGACAGCAGAACATACCAGTCACATCGTTTCATTCGAATGTGAACGGCCACCCTGTGTGTGCAGGTACGAGGACGGCCAGGTGGGAGTGCCAACATCAACACCAGGAGCCCAAGGTGCAGAGGAGATAATGCGTGTGAATCGGCACCCAGATCTCTCAGCTAATTGGAGGCTCCCCGGTAGGCCCTTGGAGGAACAGGTCTGTAGCTGCAGATAGACCGACAGACAGAACTATAGACATATATGCACAGACAGACATTTCAGGGAAACACCAAACTCAGACCAGATGAGGGAGGTTGATTGATCTGTACGCCTCAATATCTACAGTCCTTTTCCCTCACTTTTTTATTCCTCTGCTTTCCATTCTCCCTGTGTGCTGGCTAGCATGTGTCAAACAGTTCCACTCTGATGCTCCAGTAGAGCCACACCCGTGGGCTAGATTAGGAAGCTGGAGAACACAGGATATGAATGAAGGAAACCTTAGCTGCACATGGTTTGCACACACACACACACACTCTGAGCTGAAGCGCAAGGCGCTCATACACACACACACACAACCACACACACATACACCACACACCACACACACACACACCACACACACACCACACACAAACACACACACACACACACTTTCCTTTCAGCCCCTAGCTCTCTCATGTTCGCCCTGAAGCCACTGTCAGTCTACATCCCACTCTTCTTTTTTCAGCTGCAAAGTGTGAGAATCCTTTGGACTATGTATTCTATATTCAATCCAGTTCTCATTGTGCGATACCTAGAAGAAGAAAAGAGATCATGTTTTTGTTTATTACGTCCCCCTGTGGGTGTGAATGATGGATTCTACATGCAATATAGAAGGTCGTTATTTTATTGTGTTGTAGTTGTTAGGCATTATGCTCAGGCTGCATCCGTTTATTTCCCTATTCTTTGACTAATGACATAAATTAAGCGGAGCCAAGATGCAAACTATCTCCCGGGTCAAAGCACTGTTCTACCATTGCCTCATCATGTAGTGGGTCAGTTTGTCTGTCAGATTAGCACAGACAGAGACCTGAAGGCCCTCTGGTTTGAGTAACATGATGTATGTTAACAGGAGAATCCAATCACTAGCTAAGTATTGTAATACCAGTCTGTAGGAGAGACTTAGTCACAGACAGGACGACACCACAGCCTGCTCCCCTTGATAGACTAAAGGCTTTCTTTCTTCTCCTTGAACGTTTCATTTAGGGAAATTAGGACCGGAGAGTCAAAATGATGACACAAGAATACTGGTGCCCTCTAGACTGCTGAATCTGAGAGGCATTGATGCAAAACCCATAGCAACACTCTTCTTCTCGAGAAAGCGCACTGACAAGAGGACTGTTCTGCCATGGCCATAGCACTTATCTTGTGGACTCTGACTCCATAAAGTACAGTCACATCCACTCTGAGAGACTAGGGCAGTGACCCCAGTGAATCCATCCGTACAGACCACGACCCCTCCCCTACTCTGAGGAGAATTTAACGCATGGGAGATATTAGTATGGGCCCTACCCACAGGAACACTGGATGTTGTTCAAGTGCTTTTACTTACATTATTTATTGGTTCACCTTGGAGGAACGGCAACCGCTGTGTATAATTTACTCGTTTATCAATTAGTGTATGTATGTGGTGGGTTATTCATATTTTCTGTGCTATAGTACATTATACTGGACATTGCACTTATTCAAACATTTGCTTAGCCCAAGATAAAATGTATGTTCTCTGTCTCTCTGTCTCTCTCTCTCTCTCTCTCTCTCTCTCTCTCTCTCTCTCTCGTCTCCTTCTCTCTCTGTTCTCTCTCGTCTCTCTGTCTCTCTCTTCTCTCTCTCTCTCTCTCTCGTCTCTCTCTCTCTCTCTCTCTTTCTCTCTCTTCTCTCTCTCTTCTCTCTCTCTCTCTCTCCTCTCTCTCCCTCGTCTCTCTCCTCACTCTCTCTCTCTCTCTCTGTCTCTCTCTCCTCTCTCTCTCCTCTCTGTCTCCTCTGTCGCTCTCTGTCTCTCTCTCTCTCTCTCTCCTCTCTCTCTGTCTCTCTCTCTCTCTCTCTCTCTCTGTCTCTCTCTCTCTCTCTCTCTCTCTCTCTCTCTCTCTCTCTCTCTCAGACTGTCTCAAGGTCTACCTGTCTAGTGTGTAGAAAGACAGGGAACCACCGAAAGATTTATATTTGGAGTAAAAGTAAACAAAATAACTAAAATGTCCCTTATGGTAAAATGTCTTCACTAGGACATACATACATAGTGGCGTTGGTGTTGAACAACAACAACAAGAGTGTATTGAACATGTGAATATGGACCAGAGAAGGAGAAATGTACTGTTGGGAGAGAAATGGCTCTATCTGCACATGTCAAATATTGTTTGTAGAAATGGAAAGACTGTGGGAAACACCTTACAAAGCCTTCAGTATCCAGTGTTCCTTCTAGCTGCAGTATGTAGGGCCCGTTGACAGCTGATACCTATTGTCCCCCCCCCCCCCATGAAGAGTGACTGTATTCAGATCCCTATCTGTTCTTGTCCTTCTCTGTCAGTGGTGTGTTCATGATGGTGACGACGATGGAAAGATATGATGAAAGGAATGAATAAAGATTTTGCACAATTTTAATAATGGTCTCCTTTTCTTTTCGTAATGTTTAGAGAGTCGTTGATTGCGTTGTGGAACGGAAATGGTGTTGTTACCATACGACGTTACATGAAAATATGCACTGGTGTCTCGTAGACTGCAGGGGGCATCCTCGCCCCGTGTGACTACCCAGACGTGATTACCGTCCACCATGCCAACTGTTGTAGCAGTGTGTCTCACTACCGTGACGATCAATGGCAGTTTTATTAAACATCTAACTTCATCAATTAAAAATAACATTTTTAAGCTATAGCCATTGTGGTGTACAGGTGCATCGTGGTGATGCCAATAATTGTGGGGTTTGTGAGGTTTTTGGGTTTGGTCAGACGAATGCATTAACAGGAGACCTGTTTGTTGTGCGTGGTGTTGGTAGGTAGGTGCTCCATATGGTGTCAGCAGGGAGCACTTTTCCCTCGTAGAGAGGGGTTGTTAAGACCTGTTCTCCAGCCAAATTCCCACTCTGACTCTCTAAATCTGACCGTAGAAAACTCTCCTCTGAAACTGACTGAGCCCAGCTCTAATATGATGGGTGTTTTGGCACCAAAATGGCTGCTGTGTTTCACAAGTGGTGAATGTGGAGAGAGAGAGCATTGAAGTACTACAGTGAAGTACTTACAGACCCTTGAAAGGCACTTAATGTGTGTATTTGCGGGCACAGTAATTGAGCCCCTCCCTTTCATATTGACCCATTTGACAGGCGCTGTGTTTGAGTGAAATGTCTTTATTTCTGTGACTGGCAGATGATGTGTATGGTTCCCATGCTGCTGTGATCTTACACATGCTGCGTCACGTTGGACACAGGCCCTGGGTTTGGCTCATCCCCTCAGCAGTACGGCCAGTTGGCTGTTAGCTCAGAGCCCAGAGTGTGGACTGTGCTGGCCTGCTGTAATACAACAACCGTCCACTGTGGGGAGCTCTGGTGTCGCTCACCTCAGAACCCTCTCTCTTCCTCTGTCCCTCTACCTCTCTCTCCCTACCTGCCAGAGACACACATACTCACACAGACATACACACACACACATGCACACACACATGCACACACACACACACACATCATATCACACAGACGCTGGTTGTTTAGTTTAGTGGGATAAAAAGGCGGTGACGTGAGCCGTGAGGGCAGGCAGAGGGATAGCAGAGGTGTCTGGCCTTCTCGGAGGCGTCGTCGGCATGGTCAGCTCTCTGCCTCTCTCTCCCATACCTGTGTAATCAGTGTGACCGTTTGATTCCCGGACAAAAGGAGCAATTAAGGGGAGGTGTTTAATCACCACATTTTTATTGAGCTCAGGGGCTCTTTGTTTGCAGCTCCAGCCCCGTGTCTGGAGTGGCGACAGACAGAGGAGTGACAGAGGAGGTTGCCAGTTTAACAGGGAGCTAAGGGTTTCCTCCCAGTCAGACTCTATATGTCTACGCTGCCTGCACTCCTGGTGCAAGGGGGACAATGGACACACACACACACACACACACACACACACACACACACACATATACACACACGCAGATTCAGATTTGTTAATAGTCACATGTACAGGGTTGCAGGTGTGATTGCAGGGTAAAGTGCAATCACACACACACACACACACACACACACACAAGCTCTGGGATAGATCAGCAGCTCTAACGCAATAAAGACCAGCCCAAAGACACTGCATTATTGGGGCGGCAGGTAGCCTAGTGGTTAGAGCGTTGGACTTGTAACCGAAAGGTTGCAAGATTGAATCCCCAAGCGGACAAAGTAAAAATCTGTCGTTCTGCTCCTGAACAAGGCAGTTAACCTACTGTTCCTAGGCCGTCATTGAAAATAGGAATTTGTTCTTAACTGACTTGCCTAGTTAAATAAAGGTTAAATAAAATTTAAAATGACACAAGGAGCAACCAGTACAGTAGAAACTGTAACAATGTTCAGATTGAATTGGTGGCCTTTACTTCGTAATTGCTGTGTGTGTGTGTGTGTGTGTGTGTGTGTGTGTGTGTGTGTGTGTGTGTGTGTGTGTGTGTGTGTGTGTGTGTGTGTGTGTGTGTGTGTGTGGATTTGAATGATTGTCTATTCCCCGAGGGGGAGTGTGAGGTGAGAAGGGGACATGTTGCTTTAAAATGTCACAAACTGGGAGTGAACAGCACCACTGTGCATATCGACCCAGAGAGAGAAGGGTGAGGGGGTGGGAAAGAGCACACCAGCTCTGCTCATAAAGCCAACAGCTGCGTGGGTAATGTTTTGTGACACACAGCCTCTCCGAGCCCTTCTGTTTCCACCCAGTGCCAGGAGACGCCATTTTCCGTTGTCACAAATGTCTCTGCCATTCACCCCCTAAGTCTTAATTATCACTTTGAGTTTTTGGCCACGTTTTGCACATGACGGTGTATGGATCCATGTGCATGCTGTATAATTCTACTCCGCCGTTTATTACAATCGGCAGCGCCGCCTCTTTAACACTGGCAGGCCTCTCCAGAAAAACACCAGGAACAAAAGACCAGGGCAATCTGGCAGCCACAGGGCTTTGACTACTGCCTCTGCCATGGCCCATCTCCTCCCCTCCCCTCTCTCTATTTCTATCCTCTGTCTGACTATCCTCCTCCTCTCTCTCTCTCGCTCTCTCTCTCTCTCTCTCTCTCCCCTCCCCCACATCGTCACTAATTTATCTGTTTTTATTTGCTCTTTCATTTATGAATTACATTTTTCATGGTTCAGAGAAATAGTTGAAATTGGCCCCTATCTTGAAGCAGAGAGGAGAGGAAAGAAGCTGATGTTGATTTTCCCTCCTCCTCCTCCTCCTCCTCCTCCTCCTCCTTCATGTAATTCATTTTGGATTAATTCTCCTGTCTTCTGAGACAATCCTAATTCTTTATTATTTCCACTTCACAGACTTAATGACATCCACACATCACATCCCCGGTCTGCTAACATCACACCCGGCAAACAGACAGACGCTAGCTAGCTTTCTCCTGATTGAACTACCCTCCATGTTAGCTGCTCCAACTCAGTAAGCCTCCAGGCTTCTGTCTGAGTGTGGAGAGAGACAGGACACCCAATGGAAGTCTGTTGTCTGTCAATGTGCCACCTCGGCCCCCTCACTTCATACTGTAGCGCTTGTAGAACCTCGAGAGAAATCAGAAAGCCATACGTTCCATTAACATGCCATTCACAAAAAGCATTGATTCATTTGTATTTTTCCCGATCTTCTTCATATAGTATTGCGCTGTATATCACTTTGTCCATCCCAACAGTCACTTGTCAATTCCTGTGGTATGAGAGCCTGCTCAATGACAGATAGACTCAAGGCGGGTGATCTTGCCTCTCCCTTCTCTCTCTCTCCGTATCTCTCTCGCTTTATATATCTCTCCCTCCTCTCCCTCCTCTGCCTCTCTCTCTCTCTCTCTCTCTGTCTCTCTCTCTCTCTCTCTCTTTCTATCTATCCCCTGGCCTTTCTTTCTACCTGTCTTTCTCAGCATCGTGCCTCTCTCTGTATGTCATGCTTATGTTCTCTCCTCTCTCTGTATGTCTGTCTCTGCTGTTTTACGATCCTCTCCGTATCGCTCTCCTTCTGTCTGTCTGTCATGCTTATGTTCTCTCCTCTCTCTGTGTGTCTGTCATGTTGACTTGCTCGGCGTGTCTCTCTGTCTTTCTCTGGTGACTGCAGCGCGCTGAAGGCTGACCCTCTGAACTAGTTTCCAAATAAAGCTGTGCATATTGCGGGTCCCAGCCTCCACCTCGTTTCTCCTTTGCCCTCCACAATCTCCCTTCCCGAAATCCCCATCAGCGGGCAGGAATTTCCCCTGAGCTCCTGTTCCTGACACTCCGGGGAGACAATGGAAAATGTGTTGTCTGGTCCCTCCCCATAGCACTCCCAAATTCAATTACCCTCCTGTAATCTGACAGCTCCTTCATGACTTGTACTGAGAGAGGAAGTGTTTGTGGTGTGTGTGTGTGTGTGTGTGTGTGTGTGTGTGTGTGTGTGTGTGTGTGTGTGTGTTGTGTGGTGTGATAAGAGAGAGAGAAAGGAAAGAGAGAACACATTGTTTATCTTTGTTGATTGAATTTGGAATGTTTTGCCTAAAGAGCTTCAGTAGACATCATCTGCAAGCAAACCACTGTTACTCCCCAATTGCCATTCATCTCCCAATGACCTCAGGTTGTTGACAACATCATTCCAGCTAACAATTCTAGGGAGAGAAAACGTTTTTGTAATGTTACCCGTAATGTTCCTCTAATGTCTGATCGTCCAGTTTTCCGTTAGTTAGGGGAACATTCTATCTATGTTAGCAAAAACCTTCGGATAAACTTTTTTTGCATGTTTTGGCGTTAGAGTTGTCAAACAGAACATATCCAGAATGTGGTTACCATGCTCTCAGAATATACAATATTAATGTTCTAGACATGTTTCATGGGACGTTGCAAGAACATTCATATGTCCAGTTTTCTGAGGGTTAGGAGAATATATTCCATCAACCTCACACCAAACATGCACAGAACATGGTTGCCATGTTCTCAGAACAGATCTTAATGGTAGAGAGAGAAGGGATTGGCTTGGGAGAGAGAAAGAAGGATTTAACTATATTGCAGTGTAATTGTATTTATTTTTGTGACTTGCAAACATGCTGTAAGATGAAAAAGAGTTCTAGACAGATTAGGAGAGGATGTCGAGTCATTATTATTACTTGTTTGTCATTATAGCTAAGATTCAATGGTTGTTATTGGTAAGAGTGGAGAGGGGCTCTATCCGGGGGATTGGGTGACTGGAAAGGGCATCAGACACTTCTCTGAAGTGTGTGAAGGGCCTCCATGCATCCCACTTCATTCTTTCGGTGGACCCACTCTCCCCATGTAGACCCCCACCAGCCACTATACTCAAATGTAATTTACAAGGTAATACAAACTGACCACAGTACTAAAGTGTCAGTCTTCCTCCAATGTATGTACTGTACAATGTCATAATCCACAGTCTTTTGGTACATTAGAAGAGGAGTTGAAGCTTTAAAAGGCACAGCGCCTCAAAGTACTTTGCTTTATGTTTTTTTGTGTGTTCTCTTCTAAATGTCTGCTCAGCTCACACACTCTATACATGTTCTGTATATACTAACTTTGTATTTATACTATGACTCTCCCATTCCATGGAATGTCCACCTCCCTCAAATGACTTCTGCTAAAATGTTTTATCTGCTTCTTCAATTATAGACGGAACAGACAAGGTTAACTTTGATTCTACAGTATTGTAAAATCCAACTTATTACATGGAATGTGCACAAGCTTCATGATGGGGAAAAAATAGCATATGGTTCTTGAACATTTAAGGCCAGGCACCACAGGCAAACATTTTTATTTTGCTTCCAAACTTTCATCAAATGTACAAATAAATCGGCAATAATGTATATAAATACTTGATTTGTATAATTTTATCCCAACTCCGTCAACTACACCTACCATAAATGTCGTTCTTGATATCATGTTTCATGTAGACCGCTATTTTATTCAACCGCTATTTTATTCAACCGCTATTTTATTCAACCTCTATTTTTTAAAAGCTCCATGTTGAATCATATATCATTCAAAAGCTTGTTTTCCGGCGCGTATCGTTATCTAGTCCATACATGGCTATATTCTTTGTAGACGTGGTGCTTCATGTTGAATGATAAGTAACTTCCTGGCATCCAATTGGTTACTGGTATTTAAAGGCCCTTTCCGGCAACCTGATTGGTTAAAATGCCTTACCCGCCACGCAGCACTTCCTCGTTTGAAAATATCCCCCGCGAAGAATCAACGTAAAAATAGACAAAATTAGAACATTTCGAAGAATATACCTACAGAATGTGAATAAAAACAGGCGATCTCAGTTAGCCAATGCGAGAAAAGCAGTAAATGAAAGAAAAAATCTGTCTGATCCGCCGATCGTGAGGAGGTAGCCCGCAGCAGCGCGTTGAGACGCAAATTATTTGAGATGAAGATGACAACTATGTTAGCAGCGATCAACCAGACTGCAGCCAGATCAACAGTGGTTTTTATTCCACATGTCTCAAATAAACCAACATGTACATGATTGTATTTGCCCTAAATGTCTAAACACTGGACTTAAAATCACCATGGACTTCACCAACCAGTGAATCTGCAATTATGTCATGAATGTGCAGACTGTGAAGGTGATCGTGATGCATTTAGGAGTGTTGACACTTCCTTCAGGCTGCAGGAGTGCTCCAGGGAAGATGTGGCATTTTATATAAATGTGAGGATGGTTCTTCTAGCCCACGAACTTGGACTTGGTTATGCAGCTCTAAAGAAAATAAGCAAAGTCCTAGTGATTCCTTCCTTGCTTCTCAGCTCATATCAGAGACATGACAGGTAAATAAAAAGGGAGAGTAGCCCATTATTGTCAGGTGACTTGCTGTGTATAAATAATATTTATATTTCCTTTCTCCAGCAAATGTATTCAAAGTGAATTAAACAGAGTGATAGGAAAACAAGACTATACATTGAGACTGTAACATAGGCTTACAGTGTCATAGGGCTGTAGCCTACATGCTGATATGCTAATATTTAGTCCTGCAGTTATGTCTGTAATGTCGACAGACATAATAAGTACTTTCCCCCCCACTTTAGTTGCAGAGATTCAGAAAGGGCTACAGTCAATGTTCTGCACATTCAACAGTCATACAAAATCTTTGTATGTGATAAATTGAGCAAAGTGATATTTTACATTTTACATTTAAGTCATTTAGCAGACGCTCTTATCCAGAGCGACTTACAAGTTGGTGCATTCACCTTATGATGTCCAGTGGAACAACCACTTTACAATAGTGCATCTAACTCTAAGAGGGGGGGGGGGGGTAGAAGGATTACTTTATCCTATCCTAGGTTTCCCTAAAGAGGGTGGATTTCAGGTGTCTCCGGAAGGTGGTGATTGATTCCCGCTGACCTGGCGTCGTGGGGGAGTTTGTTCCACCATTGGGGTGCCAGAGCAGCGAACAGTTTTGACTGGGCTGAGCGGGAGCTGTACTTCCTCAGAGGTAGGGAGGCGAGCAGGCCAGAGGTGGATGAACGCAGTGCCCTTGTTTGGGTGTAGGATCAGAGCCTGAAGGTACGGAGGTGGCCGTTCCCCTCACAGCTCCGTAGGCAAGCACCATGGTCTTGTAGCGGATGCGAGCTTCAACTGGAAGCCAGTGGAGAGAGCGGAGGAGCGGGGTGACGTGAGAGAACTTGGGAAGGTTGAACACCAGACGGGCTGCGGCGTTCTGGATGAGTTGTAGGGGTTTAATCGCACAGGCAGGGAGCCCAGCCAACAGCGAGTTGCAGTAATCCAGACGGGGAGATGACAAGTGCCTGGATTAGGACCTGCGCCGCTTCCTGTGTGAGGCAGGGTCGTACTCTGTGAATGTTGTAGAGCATGAACCTACAGAACGGGTCCACGCCTTGATGTTGGTTGAGAACGACAGGGTGTTGTCCAGGATCACGCCAAGGTTCTTAGTGCTCTGGGAGGAGGACACAATGGAGTTGTCAAGCGTGATGGCAAGATCATGGAACGGGCAGTCCTTCCCCGGGAGGAAGGAGCAGCCTCGTCTTGCCGAGGTTCAGCTTGAGGTGGTGATCCGTCATCCACACTGATATGTCTGCCAGACATGCAGAGATGCGATTCGCCACCTGGTTATCAGAAGGGGGAAGGAGAAGATTAATTGTGTGTCGTCTGCATAGCAATGATAGGAGAGACCATGTGAGGATATGACAGAGCCAAGTGACTTGGTGTGTATAGCGAGAATAGGAGAGGGCCTAGAACAGAGCCCTGGGGGACACCAGTGGTGAGACACGTGGTGCGGAGACAGATTCTCGCCACGCCACCTGGTAGGAGCGACCTGTCAGGTAGGACGCAATCCAAGCGTGGGCCGCGCCGGAGATGCCCAACTCGGAGAGGGGGAGAGGAGGACTGATGGTCACCAGTATCAAAGGCAGCCGATAGGTCTAGAAGGATGAGAGCAGAGGAGAGAGAGTTAGCTTTAGCAGTGCGGAGCGCCTCCGTGACACAGAGAAGAGCAGTCTCAGTTGAATGACTAGTCTTGAAACCTGACTGATTTGGATCAAGAAGGTCATTCTGAGAGAGATAGCAGGAGAGCTGGCCAAGGACGGCACGTTCAAGAGTTTTGGAGAGAAAAGAAAGAAGGGATACTGGTCTGTAGTTGTTGACATCAGAGGGATCGAGTGAAGGTTTTTTCAGAAGGGGTGCAACTCTCGCTCTCTTGAAGGCGGAAGGGACGTAGCCAGCGTCAAGGATGAGTTGATGAGCGAGGTGAGGTAGGGGAGAAGGTCTCCGGAAATGGTCTGGAGAAGAGGAGGAGGGGATAGGGTCAAGCGGGCAGGTTGTTGGGCGGCCGGCCGTCACAAGACGCGAAATTTCATCTGGAGAGAGAGGGGAGAAAGAGGTCAAAGCACAGGGTAGGGCAGTGTGAGCAGAACCAGCGGTGTCGTTTGACTTAGCAAACGAGGATCGGATGTCGTCGACCTTCTTTTCAAAAATGGTTGACGAAGTCATCCGCAGAGAGAGGAGGGGGGGGGGGGAGGATTCAGGAGGGAGGAGAAGGTGGCAAAGAGCTTCCTAGGGTTAGAGGCAGATGCTTGGAATTTAGAGTGGGTAAAGTGGCTTTAGCAGCAGAGACAGAAGAAGGAGAATGTAGAGAGGAGGGATGAAAGGATGCCAGGTCTGCAGGGAGGCGAGTTTTCCTCCATTTCTGCTCGGCTGCCCGGGAGCCCTGTTCTGTGAGCTCGCAATGAGTCGTCGAGCCACGGAGCAGGAGGGGAGGACCGAGCCGGCCTGGAGGATAGGGGACATAGAGAGTCAAAGGATGCAGAAAGGGAGGAGAGGAGGGTTGAGGAGGCAGAATCAGGAGATAGGTTGGAGAAGGTTTGAGCAGAGGGAAGAGATGATAGGATGGAAGAGGAGAGAGTAGCGGGGGAGAGAGAACGAAGGTTGGGACGGCGCGATACCATCCGAGTAGGGGCAGTGTGGGAAGTGTTAGATGAGAGCGAGAGGGAAAAGGATACAAGGTAGTGGTCGGAGACTTGGAGGGGAGTTGCAATGAGATTAGTGGAAGAACAGCATCTAGTAAAGATGAGGTCAAGCGTATTGCCTGCCTTGTGAGTAGGGGAAAGGTGGGAGAGGTGAGGTCAAAAGAGGAGAGGAGTGGAAAGAAGGATGCAGAGAGGAATGAGTCAAAGGTAGACGTGGGGAGGTTAAAGTCACCCAGAACTGTGAGAGGTGAGCCATCCTCAGGAAAGGAGCTTATCAAGGCGTCAAGCTCATTGATGAACTCTCCAAGGGAACCCGGGGGGCGATAAATGATAAGGATGTTAAGCTTGAAAGGGCTGAACTGAGACAGCATGGAATTCAAAGGAGGCGATAGACAGATGGTCAGGGGAGAAAAGAGAGAATGTCCACTTGGGGAGATGAGGATCCCAGTGCCACCACCCCGCTGACCAAAGCTCTCGGGTGTGTCTGAGAACACGCGGGCAGACGAGGAGAGAGCAGTAGTAGTGCAGTGTTATCTGTGGTAATCCATGTTTCCGTCAGTGCCAAGAAGTCGAGGGACTGGAGGGAAGCATAGGCTGAGATGAACTCTGCCTTGTTGGCCGCAGATCGGCAGTTCCAGAGGCTGCCGGAAACCTGGAACTCCACGTGGGTCTGCGCGCTGGGACCACCAGGCAGCGGCCACGCGGTGTGAAGCGCTTGTGTGGTCTCTGTGCAGAGAGGAGAGAAGAGGATAGACAGACACATAGTTGACAGGCTACAGAAGAGGCTACGCTAATGCAAAGGAGATTGGAATGACAAGTGGAATACACGTCTCGAATGTTCAGAAAGTTAAACTTACGTTGCAAGAAATCTTATTGACTAAATGATACAGTGCTGCTGAAGTAGGCTAGCTAGCAGTGGCTGCCTTGTTGACTTAGTTTGAAAGGTGTAGCTGGCTAGGTAGCCTCGGTAACTGGCTAGGTAACCTCGACAATTACTCAAAACTACACAATTATCTTGACAGCAAAGACAACTATGTAGCTAGCTAACACTACACTAACCAAGTCGTTCCGTTGTAATGTAATAGTCTCTACAGTGCTGCTATTCGGTAGACGGTAGACGGTGGCTAGCTGGCTAGCTGCTGGCTCGTAGCAGTGTTTCCTACGTTAAGAGGGACGACAAATAGCTGGCTAGCTAACCTCGGTAAATTACGATAATTACTCTAAACTAAACTACACACTCTAAACTACACAATTATCTTGGATACGAAGACAGCAAAGACAACTATGTAGCTAGCTAACACTACGCTAATCACAGTCGTCGTCTGTGAATGTAATAGTTTCTACAGTGGTGCTATTCGGTAGACGTTGGTAGCGCAGCCTGGGCTTAGCTGCTGGCTAGCTAGCAGTGTTTCCTACGTTAAGAGGGACGACAAATAGCTGGCTAGCTAACCTCGGTAAATTACGAAGACAGCAAAGACAACTATGTAGCTAGCTAACACTACACTAATCAAGTCGTTCCGTTGAATGTAATAGTTTCTACAGTGCTGCTATTCGGTAGACGGTGGACGTTGGCTAGCTGGCTAGCTGCTGGCCAGATAGCAGTGTTGACTACGTTAGGACGACGAATTACGATAATTACGATAATTACGATAATTACGATAAACTACACAATTATCTTTGATACAAAGACGGCTATGTAGCTAGCTAAAAAGAATTGCTAAGATCAGACAAATCAAACCGTTGTACTATAATGAAATGTAATGAAAAGTAATACTACCAGCGGTGCGAAGTGCGAAATGCGACCACTCGCTCCAATATGCTGACCGATCACTGATATGAGAATTTGCCCAAAACTGCATATTTTCCCAAAAGACCAGTATTCAAAGCATATGCTCTATTGCTTGAAACAAATGTATTAAACGTGCTAATGTATTTGTAAAATGTATATTTTATGTTTATTTGTCAGTTTAGAAGTGATATGTGAATAAGAGTTTAATTAATGTGACATACTGTAAATGGTCATATTTATGGAAAGTACATTTTAATTGCATTAGCCTATCATTATCATTATTATTTTAGCAGGCGAGCTAAATCATACATTCAATAACATTGACAGACGCAGTAATAAAAAATAAGAATTCAAGGAGCCTCCAAAGAGGCTTAAAAATGTAATCTCTACAAATAATCTACAGGACACCTGGAGATTACTATTCCCAACTACAAAAGACTACTCCTTTTTTCTCTCAAAGTAAGAAAATATATTTAAAAAATTTACTACATTTTTATTTAAAAAAATATACTCAACAATTTACTGGGTTAAGAAATCCATGACATATCAGTGATATCAGATCATTCTCTGTTATCATGCTTAATTACACTAATAGAAAATACACCTAGCAACAGAATATGGAGAATGAACAGAGCGCATCTTGAAGACCCAAAATGTATTAAATACCTAAATGAAAAACAAAAACCTTTACCATTACAAATGTAGACACAGGATAGAGAAAGCTGGCCCCGATATAATTAGGGGAATGATAATCTCATACACGGCAAACGTTTAATCTGAGTTAGAAATTAAAAAGCCCATAAAAAAATCTTTACAAGGTTAAGAATAAAATAAAATGTCTGAATTTAAGCAGGAATATGATACTTTACTTTTGAAGAGAGCCAACAACTACAGGTTAAACTCAAATAAAGCATACTACTTAATGGCAAAAAACCTGGTAAGCATCTCGCAACCCTCACAAAACGAATACACGCCAAACCAGTTATAATCCTAAAAGATACAGATGCGTTAATTAGAAACAACAGGATTATATGAAAATCTCTATAAATCAGAATTAAACAACAGTGGAACTGATCCTACAGCCTTCTTAGACTCAACTGAAGCAATTATCAGCAGACATATTAGATATACGAAATATTAAGAAGGCTTTCCCATAGAATTGTATTTAACATATTGGGACAAAGTAGAGCCCCTATTTAGATTTTTTTGCAAATGTATTAAGAATAAAAACTGAAATATCACATTTACATAAGAATTTAATATTGAACTAAAATATCACATTTACATAAGAATTCAGACCCTTTACTCAGTACTTTGTTGAAGCACCTTTAGCAGCGATTACAGCCTCGAGTCTTCTTGGGTATGACGCTACAAGCTTGGCACACCTGTATTTTGTGAGTTTCTCCCATTCTTCTCTGCAGATCCTCTCAAGCTCTGTCAGGTTGGATGGGGAGCGTCACTGCACAGCTATTTTCAGGTCTCTCCAGAGATGTTCGATCGGGTTCAAGTCCAGGCTCTGGCTGGGCCACTCAAGGACATTCATAGACTTGTCCCGAAGCCACTCCTGCGTTGTCTTGTCTGTGTGCTTAGGGTCGTTGTTCTGTTGGAAGGTGAACCTTCGCCCCAGACTGAGGTCCTGAATTGAATTTATTTTTGGTAACAGACATATACAACAAAATGTACAATGTGGACCCAGAGGATATCACTTGAAGGTATTAATTAAAACGCTTGTTCCCAAAGTGGTCCTCGATGGTAAAGTGGTCCTGAGGGCTCTGGAGCAGGTGTTCATCAAGGATCTCTCTGTACTTTTCTCCGTTTATCTTTCCCTCGATCCTGACTATTCTCCCAGTGCCTGCCGCTGAATAACATACCCACAGCATGATGCTGCCACCACCATGCTTCACCGTAGGGATGGTGTCACGTTTCCTCCAGACTTGACGCTTGGCATTCAGACCAAAGACTTCAATCTTGGTTTCATCAGACCAGAGAATCTTGTTTCTCATGGTCTGAGATTCCTTTGGGTGCCTTTTGGCAAAGTCCACCCTGGTTGTCATGTGCCTTTTACTGAGGAGTGGCTTCCGTCTGACCACTCTACCATAAAGGCCTGATTGGTAGAGTGCTGCAGAGATGGTTGTTCTTCTGGAAGGTTCTCCTATCTCCACAGAGCAACTCTGGAGCTCTGTAAAAGTGACCATCGGGTTCTTGGTCACCTCTCTGACCAAGGCCCTTCTCCCCCAATTACTCAGTTTGGCCGGGAGGCCAGCCCTAGAAAGAATCTTGGTGATTCCAAACTTCTTCTTTTTAAGAATGATGGAGGCCACTGTGTTCTTGGGGACCTTCAATGCTGCAGAAATGTTTTGGTACCCTTCCCCAGATCTGTGCCTCGACACAATCCTGTCTCGGAGCTCTGCAAACAATTCCTTTGACCACATGGCTTGGTTTTTGCTCTGACATGCACTGTCAACTATGGGACCTTATATAGACAGGTTTGTGCCTTTCCAAATCATGTCCAATCAATTGAATTTACCACAGGTGGACTCAAATAATGTTGTAGAAACATCTCAAGGATGATCAATGGAAACAAGATGCATTTTAATTTGGAGAGTTTAATTTGGAGTCTCAATTTTGAGTCTCATAGCAAAGTCTCATAGCAAAGTTGTATATATATATTTTTTTTTAAGGTGCAAACATTTCTGGAAACCTGTTTTTGCTTTGTCATTATGGGATATTATGTGTAGATTGAATCCATTTTAGAATAAGGCTGTAATGTAACAACATTTGGAAAAGTCAAGGGATCTGAATACTTTCCGAATGCACTGTAAATTTCCTAAAGCAAAAACATACAAAAACAATACATTATCAGATGAAATTGCTTTATAAAGGGGCACAAAACAGGGATGTCCTCTCTCCCCCTCCTGTTCGCACTGGCAATTGAACCACCTACAGAAAGAATTAGACAGGACCCAAACGTAACAGGTATCAATATTGGTAAACATAAATATTAACTAAACTTATTTACAGACGATATCCTGATATACCTGACCAATATTGAAAACTCATTGCCCCCCCCTGTGTCACACCCTGGCCTTAGTTATCTTTGTTTTCATTATTATTTTAGTTAGGTCAGGGTGTGACATGGGGAATGTATGTGTTTTGGTTTGTCTAGGGGTTTGTACGTTTAATGGGTCAGTGTCTTGTCTAGGTGTTTGTATGTCTATGGCTGCCTAGATTGGTTCTCAATTAGAGGCAGCTGTGGTTTATTGTCTCTGATTGAGAGCCATATTTAAGGCAGCCATAGGCAGTTGGGTGTTGTGGGTAATTGTCTATGTTGTACGTTTGTAGCTTGTGTGTGCACTTACATTTATAGCTTCACGTTTTTTGTTTTGTTTTGTTATAGTGTTCGTTGCGTGTTTTTTCCTTTCTCTAATAAAAGAGAATGTATTTTGCACACGCTGCGCCTTGGTCCTCTCTCTCTCCGCAAGACGATCGTGACANAGCAACTCTGGAGCTCTGTAAAAGTGACCATCGGGTTCTTGGTCACCTCTCTGACCAAGGCCCTTCTCCCCCAATTACTCAGTTTGGCCGGGAGGCCAGCCCTAGAAAGAATCTTGGTGATTCCAAACTTCTTCTTTTTAAGAATGATGGAGGCCACTGTGTTCTTGGGGACCTTCAATGCTGCAGAAATGTTTTGGTACCCTTCCCCAGATCTGTGCCTCGACACAATCCTGTCTCGGAGCTCTGCAAACAATTCCTTTGACCACATGGCTTGGTTTTTGCTCTGACATGCACTGTCAACTATGGGACCTTATATAGACAGGTTTGTGCCTTTCCAAATCATGTCCAATCAATTGAATTTACCACAGGTGGACTCAAATAATGTTGTAGAAACATCTCAAGGATGATCAATGGAAACAAGATGCATTTTAATTTGGAGAGTTTAATTTGGAGTCTCAATTTTGAGTCTCATAGCAAAGTCTCATAGCAAAGTTGTATATATATATTTTTTTTTAAGGTGCAAACATTTCTGGAAACCTGTTTTTGCTTTGTCATTATGGGATATTATGTGTAGATTGAATCCATTTTAGAATAAGGCTGTAATGTAACAACATTTGGAAAAGTCAAGGGATCTGAATACTTTCCGAATGCACTGTAAATTTCCTAAAGCAAAAACATACAAAAACAATACATTATCAGATGAAATTGCTTTATAAAGGGGCACAAAACAGGGATGTCCTCTCTCCCCCTCCTGTTCGCACTGGCAATTGAACCACCTACAGAAAGAATTAGACAGGACCCAAACGTAACAGGTATCAATATTGGTAAACATAAATATTAACTAAACTTATTTACAGACGATATCCTGATATACCTGACCAATATTGAAAACTCATTGCCCCCCCCTGTGTCACACCCTGGCCTTAGTTATCTTTGTTTTCATTATTATTTTAGTTAGGTCAGGGTGTGACATGGGGAATGTATGTGTTTTGGTTTGTCTAGGGGTTTGTACGTTTAATGGGTCAGTGTCTTGTCTAGGTGTTTGTATGTCTATGGCTGCCTAGATTGGTTCTCAATTAGAGGCAGCTGTGGTTTATTGTCTCTGATTGAGAGCCATATTTAAGGCAGCCATAGGCAGTTGGGTGTTGTGGGTAATTGTCTATGTTGTACGTTTGTAGCTTGTGTGTGCACTTACATTTATAGCTTCACGTTTTTTGTTTTGTTTTGTTATAGTGTTCGTTGCGTGTTTTTTCCTTTCTCTAATAAAAGAGAATGTATTTTGCACACGCTGCGCCTTGGTCCTCTCTCTCTCCGCAAGACGATCGTGACACCCTGCAAAAATATTTTAAGAATACTGTAAAATGTCAGGATATAAAATGTACGTGGAAAACAATTCAATAATGACAATAACAGCAGACTAAAATATATATAAATACTTAGGATGCTTAATAAGTGACAACAAACAACAAATATATTAAGATAACTTTATCCCATTACTCAACAATTTGAAAGCACTCCTAATGAAATGGAACAATTTTCCCATAAATCTAACTTCTAAATCTAACTTATTCAGAATGGCATGGCTCCCAAAGATTTTATACTTATGCTCGGTCATACCAATTACCCCACCAAATACATATGTATTTTTTAAGTATACTTGTTCATAGCAGACTTTATACAGTATGGGCAAATAAAACTCATAAAATAAAAAGGAAAGTTTTACATCTTAAGTCTGAGGTTGGTTTTAACCTTCCAGACTTGGAATTGTATCAACTCGTCAACCAAGGCTTTTACTTGCCACATATAGTTAAATGCACTAAAGAGGAACAATGGGTACATATTGAAGATGCGCATGCTCATCCCTAGAATCTTTCCATGTGTTTATTTTCAAAGATAGAGTTAAGAACATTAACAACTTCATAGTTAAAAACATTATAACAATATGTAAGAAAATTTAACATATTCTACAAGAACCAATATCACTCCCTAAAACTCAACCCTATGGAACAATCCTTGTATAGTTTTTCAGAATTCACCAATAATTTGGTGCACATGGAAAACTAAAGGCATAGAAAAACCTTACATTTCCATGACAGCATTAAAAAGCAATTTTGGATTGAACAATGTAGATATTTTCAAATACATACAACTTAAAAGTTGCAAGTCAATTAGTTTTGAAATATTTTGTACATCAGAGAAATCTTGAGGGAACCCTGTTTGAGTCAGAAAAGGATATTCATATGATCGGTAGCCTATACAAAACCGTGCAGAGAGCCTATCCAACTGACAATCTCTTAGAAAAAATATAAATGATTAGATCCAAAACTTAAAAATAACTGATATTGGCACAAGATGGAGGGAATGTTGGAACATAACTAACAAAATTACAGTTAACAAAAATGTATGCTTAATCCAGTATAAAGTAAATATAGAATTTGATACAAGAGATAAAATTTGCTATACGTTTTCTAGACGCTTTTAATGGCAATGTTGCAAGAATATTTCTGTGTATCAGTTCTCAAGACGTTGCCTGATGTTCCCAAAGAAAAGTTCTTCCCCACCACACACAGTGCTTTTAACATACAGTGTTTTCAACTTACATATTTGACGTACATGATTACATTGTGCATGTTCATTTATGCAGTAATTATTATTCAGCATGTCCTCACCTGGGATTTGAACTCACAACCTCTTGGTTCACGGTGCTCCGCTACGCCACCATGTCTGTGTCATGTATCGGTTAATCTGACTATTCTCATAATTGATTTGATTTACTTATAATTTAAGAGCTTTCAGTATAGTTGTGTAATGTTGGTGGGGAGTGTTAGCCTGTTTTAATGATACTCCTGAATCACTATGATCAATAAAATAGTTTTTCTTGAGTGTACTTTTAACAAAACTGAGATTTACTTAAAAGTGCATTCACCCTTTTGCTTACACCTATCAAATTGTTTCATCTACTTAAGTGCCTTCGGAGGATTGTGCGCTGCCCTATCGGACTCCCGTTCATGGCCGGTTGTGACACAGTTCGGGATCGCCCCCGGGTCTGTAGTGATGCCCCTAGCGCTGCGATGCAGTGACTTAGAACGCTGGCCACTCGTGAGGCCCCATTATCTTATATTCTGAGAACATGGCAACCATATTCTGTGTGTGTTTGGTGGGACTTTGATGGAATATTCTCCTAAACCTCAGAAAACTGGACACATGAATGTTCTTGTAACATTCCCATGTATCGTGCCTAGGACATTCATATCTTAAGTTCTAAGAACATGGTAACCACATTCTGAGTAAGTTTTAATTGACATTAAGGGAAAGGTCTCTTGGAAACATCCCTTGCACATCAAAGGAACATTCCTAGAAAACATTAGACAATGACCTAGTAAGACTCTGAAAGGAATGTTCTCTAAAGTTGTGGGAACGGTTGTTGTTAACTAGGAGGTTGTAGGTGTCAAACCGATCTCAGAAACCTCTCTCTCAAACAGCCTGAAAAAAATCCCTGAAATATCGTATGATAGACTCAGTAGCCCTGTACTTTCTCACAGACACTATCCCTTCTCTACTTTTCCTCTCTCGATTTCCTCCTCTGGAGCATGGCAGGCACGCTCTGTGCTGACCTGAGAAGGAGTGACATTCAGAGGCCGGTCCCCTGCCTACAGCACTGACATTTCTGCCAGACTTTGATGGCGCCTTTGTAAAGAGATGTGTGGAGGGAAGAGCTGCCTGTCTCCCCTTCCAGCTCTGTTCTCTCTGCTCAGAGTGAGATGTATAGCTGCCATGCTCCTCTACCAACTACCCTCCTCCCTCTACACAGACACACACACTCACACACACACACACACACACACACACACACACACACACACACACACACACACACACACAGCACACACACACACACACACACACACACACACACACACACACACACACACACACACACAACACACACACACACACACACACCCTTACCCCTGTGAGGTGCCTTCAAAGACGCCCATGTTGCCTCTCCCCCTTAAGCTACCCCGCGTGGAAGGGAGGCATAGCCTGGCCCCACTCCCAACTTCAACCCCCCAACAACCCAAAACCTTTTTCCCCTATCCCCACCACCCACCCCATGGAGCGTCAACAGAGACCCATGTGCTTAATTCCTCTTCCACAGCTCCTCTTCTCCATGCTCTATGTTTCCTCATCCTTAGACACAAATATTGCTCTCCCTCTCTTGTTTCTGAGCGTGACCTTTGGAGAGACAGAATGCTGAATGAGCAGATAGAACAGAAATGTCAGACAGCATCGCTTTTGAAAAATCAAGTGTGATGCAAGGAAAGAGCTGCATGTAATTCATGCTACAGTATTCACTGGCTTGGCAGTTCTGATCTCTCTTCTGAACATAGGGGAGTTGGGCTTTTAGAGAGAGAGGGAGAGAAGAAGAAGACGAGAGAGGAGGAGAGAGAGAGAGAGAGAAGAGAGAGAGAGAGAGAGAGAGAGGAGAGAGAGAGAGAGAAAGAGAGAGAGGAGAGAGAGAGAAGGAGAGAGAGAGAGAGAGAGAGAGAGAGAACGAGAGAGAGAGAGGAGAGAGAGAGAGAGAGAGAGAGAGAAAGGAGAGCAGAAGTCATAGAGGTTGACGATAGAATGAGACAATCAGTTTCTGTCTTTTCTCTCTCTTTCTCTGTACCTCAGTTCCTCCTCGGTTTTGTATTCTCAGTAGTGAACACACTGGAGGTGAGACTGAGTTTAAAACGAGAGGGACATAGAATGACAGACCCCAGCCCTTTTCATCTGCAGCCCTCTGGCTATGTGGCATGAGTCTACCTAGCCCCTCCTGTACACCCCTCTCCCCCCTGCAGCCCCTGGGTCCCCTCATCAGTCAGCCAGCCTGCCTGTGCTTCAGTGTGCTGGCTGGACTAGGCTATTATTGATTGGAAGCAGGGCGGCAGCTCACCTGCTAATGAAAGCCGATTGGGCCTCGGGCAGAGCTGTAAAACAGCCCCAGTGTGCGTTAAAAGCCCCGGCTGACAGCCGCGTGTAAATCCAGGCCTGCCTACTCAGGTAATAGTCATGGTGTATATCCATCTGGGTTAGAACTGAGGGATAGACACACACATCACCTACTTAAAGAAATAGTGTCGTATAAGCCCATACGGCTGGGCACCAATTGGTGTATGACACTGAAATAAACCTAGAATAAAAAACAAATAAATAATAAAACAATCATGTATATCCATCTGGGTTAGAACTGAGGGGAGACACATCACCCTCTATAGTCATGGAGTATATCTGGGTAGAGCATAGAGCAGGGGATGGAGGTGGTGGTGGTTGTGTCGGGGTGAGAGGATCGGTATAGACCTACACATCACCCTCCTCCCCTCAACACTCACTCCCTCCGTATCCCATGGTGACAGAGGAAACAAACCTAAAGATTAAACACATCCTTCCCTCCTCTTGACAGTGCTCATTCAGCTCTTCTCTCTCACAGACAACCTGTGTCTCCCTCCAGAGAGACACCGGTTCCAGCTCATGGTCTCATTCCTCTCTCTTGCTCTCTCTTGAGCTCTCACTTCTCTCCTCTCTCTCTCTCTCTTCTCTCTCCCTTCTCTCTCTTCTCTCTCTCTCATTCTTTCTCGTTTTACCTTCCAGTTCTCTCTCCCTCACTTCCTTTCTCTTTGTGTGTGTGTATGTGTTCTTAGTGATTGAGTATGGAGGGAACTGGGACAGAGAAGTGTCCGTCCTGCTGCAGGCAGGGAGCACGGAAAGCGAGGTTAATTGGATTGTAATTAGAGCGGAGGTGATTAATTGATAGCATCTGTAAATTTGGATGTTTCCATTGTAAATGTGACAAATGAGAGGGTGCAAACAGAAGGAGAAGGGCAGAGGGAGCAAGACTTGCTCTTTTTTAACCGTTTGGTAGGAGAGATACAGTAGATATTGCACTGAGCTGGGCCCCCTTTACTGAGCCGGGCCCCCTTTGCCCATTGTCACTTCTAATTGTGCTTCCAGATCTCATGGCAAAATAGTCTAGTCTTCATTTTGTATTCTAATTTCGCAGTGCTTGAGGACTGAGATATGGAATTCAGAAGGGGATGTTGCCAAACCACTCCTCCCATCATGCATTGTGCTCTACATGCTGTAAGAGTCGCCCACTCTGATCACTTAACCCCTCCTCCCATCATGCATTGTTTTCCACTTTCTTCCTCACTGTGCCTGACATTTACGGTTTCCTCTGTCCATGTTCCCTTGTGTGTGAGTATGTGTGTGTGCTCTTGTGTTTGATCCTCAAAAAACCTTTTGGGGTTCAAAACATTTGCCACTACGGGGGCACCTTTTCAATTCAAGGTTCTTTGAAGAATCCCTCTGAAAAGGTTATTTAAAAGAAACCCCGTTGTAAAGGTTCAAATAGTAACCTTTTTGTTGTGGGAGGGGTTAAATGTTGAACTGTTTTAATAATATATTATAGTTGAGGCACCTTATCAGAAAATTGGAGGTGTGGCTTATTGGAGGTGTGGCTTTCAGATAGTTCTTTTGGACCACACGTGAGAGTAAATGTCATGCCTGGTCATGTGTTTTGTTGTATTGTCATTAAAGGTGGAAGTGTATACTGTTTCTCCAGGAACCTTTGCTACATTGAAACATTAAAGGTTCCTCCAAGAACCCCTCAACTAACCAAAGGTGCAAGTATTAACCATTGAAAGCTATGGTTGCTTGAGGAATTCCAGGGTTCCTTGAGGATCTTCAGGGTTCTTCGAGTCACCCCTAATTCTAAGAGTGAATGCTGTTGTTTTTTTGTCTCATGTTGTTAGTCATAGGATGCTGGAAGAACAGACACTGGCATGTACGAGACTGTATGAGGAAATACGATGTGCTGGATGACTCAGCTAGGAGTGATTCCTGATGTGATGCTGCCTGCTGCAGAGCCTCAAACCCTCTTATCTCACAGTGATGAGGCATTGACGTGCTGGAGAAGAGCACACTCTCAGGAGTCATCAAATCATGGYAGCAATAAAAAAGATGATTGTTCCACCTCTTGTGTAGGTGTCAYAACTATGAACATTGTTGTGAAGCCAACATACACACAGTTCACAGTTTTGTGTGTGATTGTTCCATTGCTCAACAGAAACAAAATGGTTAATTACCTGGGGGTACATTTCAGCAGAGGACCACACGAGGCTGTGAATTAAACTAATCAAATAAGCCTCCAGTCAGGCCCTATCAGACAGCTCCAGACTGCAGAAAATGAGCCAACGTCGCAAAATCTACATTTCATTTTCCCCGGGGACAGCCTGGGTCCCTCCTCTCTCGCACATTTCCCCCCAATACGCAGCTGTTTCCTGGAGACGGCAGGGAGACAGGGAGAGAGCGGTACGCTCAGCTCAGCTCACTGGTTCCTTCCTGGCCATGTTGAAAGCGCTTGAGCCTCCCCTCGCCAGGGCCTCGGCTGCATCGCCATGGTTATAAGGAAGAAAACACTGCGGGGGGAAATATTTGCTGTGGTGGCTGGAGCTTCACTCAGAACCCTGGAATGAGTGCCAGGCATGTTTGCGCAGCTTCCCATTCTCTCCAAAGCATTCAAGAGAAGAGTAAGGATGGATTTGTGTGTGTGTGTGCGTGCGTGCGTGCGTGCGTGTGTGCATGCGTGCGTGCATGCACAAGTTGTGTGAGTGTGTACCAAGGGAGTGAGATCCATCTGTCAGTCTCAGATAAAGATGCCAGAAACAATGAAGGAGAGATTGTGCTCCAAGAGAGGCTGGGACAGAGGAGATGTGCCAAACAGATGAGCTTCCTCTCTGTTTCCCCACTCCCATACTGTCCCAATCCCTGTCTCCATCCCCCTGTCTCCAGCCAGATGTTTCACTCATTGGTCACCCTCTCTCTCTCCCTGGGCCACACTGAACTCAAGTCCTCCTGTCTCCATAGACATTCCAACGCACTGCAAACCTGAGCCCACATCCTTACTGAGAGGCTGAAAGAAAGGTAGCAGCTCACAGTGCTAAACCACTCTACCTATGTACTGTAGACTAGCCATGTGGGAGTGGTGTCAGTCAGTCAAACATGTGGCCCTGTCCCTAAGGGCAACAGGACATGGCCCTGAATGATGAGGTCATATGGCCCATGATGAGGCTATGCTCTGAGAGCAGCAAGATAAGGCTCAGTGATGGGTCTGGGAAGATGGAGGAGATGAGGAAGGATTACTGGGATCACAGATATATTATAGTATTATAACTAATGATTGCTTCTGTTTATTGTATTGATTATACACGGCGAGAAACTTTCTGCAACTCTGTTAATCTTCTGCAGTACTTGTCCCTATGATCAGAATGCTGAATCTAGTGCTAGAACTAGAATAACAGATAGGGTCACATTCAACTGCATTGAACATGTAGAACATGAGAGAAATGGGCTTTCCTGCCAATAAGGTAATGATTCTGTGTTTCTACGCTCAAATTATTTTGTGTAAACACTGATGACAAAAGGAAAGCTTACAGATGAACGGGATTAAACTCCTCAAAACGTCAGTTTTTTTTTGTTGTTATAGAAATAAGTATTATTGTATGGTAATTCAATTTTGCCATGGATTACCAATTCCTCATTCCTCATTAGCTGGTGTAATTTCCCTCTGAGCAACGTCTTTAGCACACATACAAACAGACAAATGCACATAATCTCAGTCACGTGCACTCACACACACACAAGCCAGTGAAATGCACAGTGTCAGAAGTCCCAGAGCACACAGACAGTGTGACAGTGTGTGGCTGACTCTGAAGCCCCAATACTCATCAATCATGTCTAATTCCCTCCCTCATTTGTCCAGATGATATTTGTTTTGTTATTGCCTCTGCTATTGTTGTTGTTGTACTTTGATACATTCCCCGACTGCTCACATTTCCATTACAAGTCGTCAATTAATACAGAGAAATGTAATTATTGTGACAATGCGTCTAATGTGGGCTGTGGAGACGAGAAATGGATCGTGACAGGGTGTGCTTCAAGCTGCCACCCCCCTCCCCCCTCCCCACTCACCCTTCTCACATCCCTCCACCCTTTTACAGCCCAGCCCCGTCTCTGCCGCCCTGTCTGCCTCACTGGGTCCCTCCGCCCACAGGTGAGCGGATGGAGAGAGGGACAGACAGGCAGGACGGGAAGTGATTAGACAAAGAAGTGCACTTTGTCTAATGTGATTACATGACATTCTTCATATTTCACACAGGCCCATGGGCCACAATCTACCCTGTCCTTCTCCCTCTCCCTCCTTCTCCCTCTCCCTCCTTCTCCCTCTCCCTCCATTTGGCCTCTCATTTACCTCTCAGTGGCTCTCTGTTGTCATGTCTTCTTCTGTTGTTGGTTTGTGATCCACTCTCCACCTGTGCATCTTCTTTATATCCTATCTGTTTATTTGCCTGTTCTATTTCTGTCCTTGGTTCTCATCCTCTGTGTCCACATCTTTCCTCCCTCTCATCACGTCACATCTTACTCTCTTCCTGTCCTTTGTCTCTGCCTGTCCTCTCTTGTTTCCTGCCTTATCCTTCCAATATCCTGTCCCAGTTACAACACTCCACCCCTCCCTCCCTCTCTCCCTCGCTCTCTCTCTCTCTCTCTCTCTTTCGCTCTCCTGTGGAGGTCAGGTGTGGTGTAGTGAGAGCCAGCCTGTGTTTAATTACATTAATAAACAGCCCTGTGAGGTGGCGTGCCCTCTCTTCTCTCCCCCTCGCTCTGTCCTCTCTCTCCTCTCCCCCCTCTCTCCTCACCCCCTCTCTCTCCTCTCCCTCTCTCTCTCCTCACCCTCTCTCTCTCCCCTCCCTCTCTCAGATTCCCTCAATGTTGTTCCACAGACCTCAGTCGGTCCTGTAGAGAGAGGCCCCCTTCAGGCCGAAGCCCAATAGGTGCCAGGTTGCATTTCATGACTGATTGCGAGGCATGTGTTTATCCCCCTCTCCTCCATCCATTCCAACCCCCGTCTCCAGCGGTTCCCGACACGCTCGCCTTGCTGGAGGTCATGTCAGAGATTTTCTCCCTCCCCTCTCTGATGCAGGTGGAGGTCTGGGTGAAATGGGCCTCTTAACATGCTGCAGCTGCATCTCTCTCAAACACCAGGTAATGAGGGACGTGCCCTTCCTGATAGGCTCCTCAGAGGTGTAAAACACCTCATCATCCCCCCTCCTCCTCCCCCTCCTCCTCCTACTCTCCCACCACTGATGGTCATGTGCAAATACTCACCTCTCCTCTTTTTGCATCTCACAAATTCAATTTGGAGGGGAATTGAAATATTTATTTGAAGAGGAGATGTAGGTGTTTGCTCAGGCTCTGCCTGCTCCCTAGTATTTGTAAAGACTGTCTGTCTGCGTCATAGAGCTGAAATCAGCTTCAAACAGAATACCCCCTGGGCCAACAGACAATGGTCCTGCACACAAACATTAATAGCAAACCAGGCTGGCATATGACAAGCAGCAGTAACTTATTGCCATGCTTCCCCATGAAGAGACTTCCCGAGGTTGACAACAGGTCTGTACGATATAATATGCATGGGATTCATGCAAATACCAGACTCTTCAACAAGGTATCAGAAAACTCTTACAGTATGCAAACCCCCTTCCATAGTCAACAGGCCAGCTGTTAAAAATGGTATAATCTCCTCCTAGACCATTACAGTTTAATGTGGCTGCATATAAAATCTGCATTTCTCTTTAATGGATGTGCTGAACCTGGGGTAAGGAAGCAGACAGTACTGTCGCCTCAGCTTGTTGGGTGACAAATTGTATATATTTTATTGCAATACTCCATTTTGTACATGTTTTGAGTGACTTTTTAGAGATCAATGGCAAAACAAAGATTAGAGAATTTAAAATGGAATAAAAGCTTAAAGTGGTTGTACCAAGCAACATGCAGTGGGCACGCGATTATCTAAAGAGATCAACATTTTTTAACTAGCTTTTTTCAAAACCCTATATGGTTCTGTTCTTACTCCCACCCCAGGTTTGCACATCCATTTACATCTTAGTTCTTTACAAAAAGAATAGATCCAGAGAAAATACGAAAATTAATGTATTCATGTTTATTTGAGAATAGCATAAATGTGAATAGATCAAATGAGTTTTCGTGACTTCCCCTTTCCTTCTTTCTGTGGGTCTATTCTTCACAGAGAATGTCTCCATTTTTCAATTGTTCTGTTTCAATTGTTCTGTGGCTTGTTCATCCCCAACAATTAGTATTCCTCTCCTAACGAACGCTTTGGTTATTACGAATAGCAGTGATACAACTGCCTCACAAATGTTCCTTCTCTTTATCAAAGTGTTTAGTACCCTTCACACACACATGCTAATTAATAACGTTGTCCCCGAACAATGAAAAGTCTTTCAAAATAGTGTGGACCACAACAAGTGTAGCCTTGAGGGATGTGTCCTCTTCAAAACATCAGGTTGACTGAACATATATTTTTCCTATCCTTTCTCTCTTATCCACCATCTCGGTCTCTGCCCCTCTCTCTCAATTCAATTCAATTCAAGGGCTTTATTGGCATGGGAAGCATATGTTAACATTGCCAAAGCAAGTGAAGTAGATAATAAACAAAAGTGAAATAAACAATAAAAATGAACAGTAAACATTACACTCACAAAAGTTCCAAAAGAATAAAGACATTTCAAATGTCATATTGTGTCTATATACAGTGTTGTAACGATGTACAAAAGGGAAAATAAATAGACATAAATATGGGTTGGAAGTGCAGCTCAGTTTCCACCTCATTTTGTGGGCAGTGTGCACATAGCCTGTCTTCTCTTGAGAGCCATGTCTGCCTACGGTGGCTTTTCTCAATAGCAAGGCTATGCTCACTGAGTCCGTACATAGTCAAAGTTTTCCTTAAGTTTGGATCAGTCACAGTGGTCAGGTATTCTGCCACTGTGTACTCTGTTTAGGGCCAAATAGCATTCTAGTTTGCTCAGTTTTTTTGTATATTCTTTCCAATATGTCAAGTAATTATATTTCTGTTTTCTCATGATTTGGTTGGGTCTAATTGTGTTGCTGTCCTGGGGGTCTGTGGGGTCTGTTTGTGTTTGTGAACAGAGCCCCAGGACCAGCTTGCTTAAGGGACTCTTCTCTAGGTTCATCTCTCTGTAGGTGATGGCTTTGTTATGGAAGGTTTGGGAATTGCTTCCTTTTAGGTGGTTGTAGAATTTAACGTCACTTTTCTGGATTTTGATAATTAGCGCGTATCGGCCTAATTCTGCTCTGCATGCATTATTTGGTGTTTTACATTGTACACAGAGGATATTTTTGCAGAATTCTGCATGCAGAGTCTCAATTTGGTGTTTGTCCCATTTGTGAATTATTGATTGGTGAGTGGACCCAAGACCTCACAACCATAAATGGCAATGGGTTCTATAACTGATTCAAGTATTTTTTGCCAGGTCCTAATTGATATGTTGAATTTTATGTTCCTTTTGATGGCATATAAGGCCCTTCTTGCCTTGTCTCTCAGCTCGTTCACAGCTTTGTGGAAGTTACCTGTGGTGCTGATGTTTAGGCCAAGGTATGTATAGTTTTTTTTGTGTGCACTAGGGTAACGGTGTCTAGATGGAATTTGTATTCGTGGTCCTGGCGACTGGACCTTTTTTGGAACACCATTATTTTTTGTCTTACTGAGATTTACTGTCAGGACCCAGGTCTGACAGAATCTGTGCAGAAGATCTAGGTGCTGCTGTAGACCCTCCTTGGTTGGTGACAGAAGCACCAGATCATCAGCAAACAGTAGACATTTGACTTCAGATTCTATTAGGGTGAGGCCGGGTGCTGCAGACTGTTGTAGTGCCCTCGTCAATTCGTTGATATATATGTTAAATAGGGTGGGGCTTAAGCTGCATCCCTGTCTCCCCACGGCCCTGTGGGAAGAAATATTTTAACTGCACACTTGTTGTTTGTGTACATGGATTTTAGAACGTCATATGTTTTTCCACCAAGACAACTTTCCACCAATTTGTATAACAGACCCTCATGCCAAATTGAGTCAAAGGCTTTTTTGAAATCAACATAGCATGAGTAGACTTTGCCTTTGTTTTGGTTTATTTGTTTGTCAATTAGGGTGTGCAGGGTGAACACGTGGTCTGTCGTACGGTAATTTGGTAAAAAGCCAATTTCACATTTGTTCAGTACATTGTTTTCACTGAGGAAATGTACGAGTCTGCTGTTAATGATAATGCAGAGGATTTTCCCAAGGTTGCTGTTGACTCATATCCCACGGTAGTTATTGGGGTCAAATTTGTCTCCACTTTTGTGGATTGGGGTGATCAGGCCTTGGTTCCAAATATTGGGGAAGATGCTCTCTGTCTCTCTTTCTCCCTCTCCATCTCCCCTTCTCTCAGAGAGGCAGTTTGAGTCTGGGCACGGGGAGAGGGAGAGGGACCAAAGTTAATTAGACTGTGGGCCAGGGAGGGGGGCACATGGTAATGGGAAGGAGGTGTGTGGAAACAGATGGCCCAGAATGTATTAACTTGCAGGAGATCTTCAAGGAACCCACTGGACCAGACATTAGTCCTGCCACTGTCTGGGACTCGGTGGACGGAGGCTAGCGGAGTAGACTGGAAAAATAATGCAGCTCAACATGTCACCTCCATGAATAGACATGATTATGTGTAAATACACAGGAAATACATATGGGTATGTTAGCACATGATTATACAGAAACGCTTAATAAATGTGTATTTATAGCCAGAAGTGACCTTACAGCCATTAAAACCCCTGATGGTAGTTGGAGGTTGACCAGAGGAGTTTGGCCAGAGGTCAGCATGACTGGCTGGCAGGGGTAACAGGGCCTGAGAATGTGACAGTTAAAACCTCTTGTAGCTGGCCAGACTACTCTCAATATTCCAGCAAGCATTAGCATAAGAGAACCATACAGTATACTGACCTCTGTATCACCCCAAACATACAGTATACTGACCTCTGTATCACCCCAAACATACAGTATACTGACCTCTGTATCACCCAAAACATCAGTATACTGACTCTGTATCAACCCCAAACTATACAGTATACTGACCTCTGTTCACCCCAAACATACAGTATAGCTGACCTCTGTAATCACCCCAAACATACAGTATATTGACCTCTGTATCACCCCAAACATACAGTATACTGACCTCTGTATCACCCCAAACATACAGTACCAATTCTTTGGGAGATTTTATTCATGTGCAACCTTGAACTCACTATCGGTCTACTCTGTAGGAGGAAAATGTATTAACTGTGAGAACAAGCAAACATTGTATTTGACATAAACCTAGGCCTAAATACAGTAATGTCACATTGTCCTGTTTATTCTGTGCGGTATGAAATGAGAGGACTGCACAATGCTGTACTGAACCCTTGAGGTACACAGGCATCCTAACAGGTAGACGTATCTATGAACAATCATCAGTGGTCTGACTGAGCTGCAGTTTACACCACACACCACACACACACACACACCAAAACCCGCCACACACACACACACACACACACACACCCCCCCCCTACACACACACACACACACACACACCACACACACACACAACACACACACACACACACACACACACACACACACAACCAAACACACACACACACACACACACACACACACACACACACACACACGGACAGATTGAGTCACCCATTATACCACTGCCCAATGGCCAAATGGATGATGCTGTGAAGCCTCCAGAGAAAAGTATCCTACATACAGACTGAGGAGACATTCATAATTCAGTCATGTTGTGATGTGGGTACGTTTAGTCTTTGGCCCCCTCTGTTTATCTTTCATTCTCTGATGTCTTTGCCAGAGGATATTTACCTGCCTCTCCTCCAAGGAGATTGTTATCCCATGTTTACAACCCACTGGTGCTTCACCTTGACATTGACAAGACTGGAACTATCTTACTGACTTAAGGAACGCTGTGATGTGTGAATGATCAACCTTTCCCAAACTTAAAATGTAAATGTCGAAAATGTATTGAAATAAAATAGCGGTCACACTTTAACGGGGTAAGGTTGAAGGTTAGGGCTAGAGTTAAGGTAACGGTTAAGTTTAGGATAAGGGTTAGGATTAGAGGTTTAGGGTTAGTAGATAGTTAGTTGAAATGTTAGTGAGTCTGTAGAGCATCTACAGATGGATCCAAATAAAGCGTTACCAATAAAACGTTCCATAATATTGTGACTCTGCCCCAGAATATGCATTTACACGCTTTTGAAATAGTACCGTTTTGCTCATGGTTCTACATCTGCATTCAAAGTAAAGCCTGCTCCTATGCCTGCCAAGCAAGATCCACCAAAGGTTTTCAAACGTCTGTAATCTACTCTTTAGCACAACCAGAACTCACTACACGGCACTACAATACACCGCTCGAGAGACAACTCTGCTGAAATCAAACAGCTCATACAAGAGAAGCACTAAAAGCTAATGAAAAATAGATTTTGTGAAAAAAGTGTATTTTCTTCCCTCTCTCTCCAAACGCGAGGAGACGATGGAAGCCGAACAACATGTGTGCCAGCAGCAAGCGAGAACAGCTTGTGAACTAGTTGAGTGGGCTCTGTGAAGCCGGGCTGCTATACGTGTGACTCATCTCATCGGTGTGAGCTTCAAACACCACACTGAACCACTGATCCTGCTGGGCCTCCACCAAAGTGAAAATAGACTGCCATGACAACTGTACGTTCGGCGCCGTAAAGAAGTCCATTAACATTATGTGATGCTGCTGTTGAGAGTTCTGGTTCGCCTCACCTCCAGCTGTCACCATAACACTGACTCATTCTCCTCATACCCTTCATCAAACAGAATACGTTGCCTACTTCTACATATTGGGCATTGAGAGAAAACATGGTGATGATTCTTTGTTCTCTGTGAATGGGCTTGCCAGGCAGTGATCCTGCTGGCTGCTTGTACGTCAGTACTGTTACCTGTGATGCCTCAGTGGAGCCCTCCTGCCATTGGGTGTGAATGGACT
>NC_036855.1:58354276-58377078 GCF_002910315.2 Salvelinus sp. IW2-2015
GTGGTTTATACCCATCAGCATGTAACTCTCTGGATCTTTTTTAAAAAACGATCTACAAAGATTGTGATTAACTAGAAAATAAATATATTAAAGCTAACCAAAGAATGCAATGCCAGATGTTCTAGAGTGCCTTTTAAATAACCCTCCTCTCCCCAAACAACAACCACACTCCTGATATAGGAGAGGAAACCTTCTCAAACAAAGACAAATATGAAACAATTGCAAGATCTATTTTGATTTCATTCAACATAGAGGAATGCTTGGGATATGTATTAATATGACTTGACAACATATACAGTGGGAGAACAAGTATTTGATACACTGCCGATTTTGCAGGTTTTCCTCTTACAAAGCATGTAGAGGTCTGTAGTTTTTATCATGGTACACTTCAACTGTGAGAGACGGAATTAAAAAAAAATCCAGAAAATCACATTGTATGATTTTAAGTAATTATTTGCATTTTATTGCATGACAAAGTATTTGGATACATCAGAAAAGCAGAACTTAATATTTGGTAATAAACCTTGTTTGCATTACAGAGATCATACGTTTCTGTAGTTCTTGACCAGGTTTGCACACACTGCAGCAGGATTTCCACTCCTCCATACAGACTTTCCAGACCTTCAGGTTCGGGTGTCGCTGGGCAATACGGACTTTTCAGCTCCTCCAAAGATTTCTATTGGGTTCAGGTCTGGAGATGGCTAGGCACTCAGATTCAGATGCTTCTTACGGAGCCACTCCTTAGTTGCCCGTGTGTGTTTCCGGTCGTTGTATGCTGGAAGACCCAGCCACGACCCTCAATGCTCTTACTGGGGAAGGAGGTTGTTGGCAAGACTCGCGATACATGGCCCATCCATCCTCCCTCAATAGGTGCAGTCGTCCTGTCCCTTTGCAGAAAGCATCCCAAAGAATGATGTTTCCACTCATGCTTCACGGTTGAGATGGTGTTCTTGGGGTTGTACTCATCCTTCTTCTTCCTCAAACCACGGCGAGTGAGTTTTAGACAAAAAGCTCTATTTTTGTCTCATCAGACCACATGACTTCTCCCATTCTCCTCTGGATCATCCAGATGGTCATTGGCAAACTTCAGAGGGCCTGACATGGCTGCTGCTGCTTTTGTAGGCGGGACTTGCGTGCGCTGCAGGATTTTAATCCATGACGGCGTGTGTGTTACTAATGGTTTTCTTTAGACTGTGGTCCCAGCTTCTCAGGTCATTGACCAGGTCCTGCCGTGTAGTTCTGGGCTGATCCTCACCTTCCTCGGATCATTGATGCCACGAGGTGAGATCTTGCATGGAGCCCCAGACCGAGGGTGATTGACGTCATCTTTGAACTTCTTCCATTTTTAATAATTGCGCCAACAGTTGTTGCTCTCACCAAGCTGCTGCTTTGTCCTGTAGCCATCCAGCCTTGTGCAGTCTTACAATTTTATCCTGATGTCCTTACACAGCTCTCTGGTCTTCATTGCGGAGGTTGGAGTCTGTTTGATTGAGTGTGTGGACAGTGTCGTTTTATACAGGTAACGAGTTCAAACAGGTGCAGTTAATAAGGTAATGATGGAGAACAGAGGCTTCTTAAAGAAAAACTAAAGGTCTGTGAGAGCTGGAATTTTACTGGTTGGTAGGTGATCAATACTGTATTTGTCATGTCATGCAATAAAATGCAAATTAATTACTTAGAAATCATACAATGTGATTTTCTGGATTTTTGTTTTAGATTCCGTATCTCACAGTTGAAGTGTACCTATGATAAAAATGACAGACCTCTACATGCGTTGTAAGTAGGAAAACCTGCAAAATCGGCAGTGTATCAAATACTTGTTCTCCCCACTGTATATATATATATATAAAAAAAAAAATCATATACATATAACTATATAACTACACATAAGATGTCACGAGAATGTCTGAATGTTAACCACTAGTTAGTCATATATTCCTTCTAGATAGTGACATCCTTCTCTAGAATATTTGCCACCACTGACTGACAAAAGGTTAGTCTCTGCATAACCTGTTGCCTGCCTCTAAAAATAGCCTTACAGTAGTGGAGTCATTCAGCATCCAATCAATAATCTCATCCCTGCCGTAATAGCACACATCACCCCCACTTAGGATCTCTGACCTAATTACGACCAAACCGTTGAGCCTTTCATAAACCATGATGTCCTAAAGCAAAACTACATTAGTTGTACTTTAATAGGACAGCATATACATTTTCACAAAGTTATGTGGATTTTGGATATGTATAAACAAAGCCCCGTTGATTCGGAAGCGGTGAAAAGAAGCCGTAGATCAGTCCAAAGGCTGTTGAAACTGAACGGTAGCGCCAATTCAGCACCATGGACAGCAACATGTTAGGAATGTAGATACTAGATTTTCTTTGAACGCGCGACATCAAAACACAGCAGACAATAGCCTACACATATATAAATGTGTATTTCCTATGAGCCAGAACAAAGCTACCTGTAAGAATGATTATCTACAGAATTCAATATAATACGTAGCCTACAGCAGCAAGTTTCCTGTCTTTGTTCCTCTTAAAAGTCTCGAGCTTTCCCTTTACACAAATGTTTGGATTCTCACTACACCCTGTGGGCTCTCGGTCGTTCTGCCCTCCAATTGGCTAAACCAGGCTTATTATGCAAATTAGCTAAGGGTCTAGTCAGAAGCCTACGAGCTGACGTCACTAGGCAGAGTGGCAGCTGACACAGGGAGAAAGAAACAGAATGAGAACGGGAAGAGGAATGAAAATACATCAAACATAAATAAAGCGAAATCAAAGCAATAGGATAGATTGAGAGAAAGGAGTAAGAAGAAGAGAGAAACTGTGTAAAAAGGGAGAGGGACAGGGAGAGAGAAAGAAGATAAAAAATAAAGTAGGGGGAGTTTGCAGTTGACTTGAGAGAGAGGGAAAGGGAGAAAGGGAGAGAGAGAGCGAGAGAGAGACCAGCCGCCGGCCCATTTAGGAAAGATGGCTACAGTCACTGCAAACGGAGTGCAGCAAGAGAATGGATTCAGCACCACGAACAGCGCCGGCAGGATGAACGGGCTCACAATCGGTCAGAACACCATTCCAATGAAGGACCACGACGCCATCAAGCTGTTTATCGGACAGATTCCCAGAAACCTGGAGGAGAAAGATCTGAAGCCCCTTTTTGAGGAATTCGGAAAGATATACGAACTCACTGTGCTGAAAGACAGGTTTACGGGAATGCATAAAGGTCGGTTCTGGTATCGTTTCATTGCTTCTGTATGCACGCAGCAACACCCTTTTCAAAAACAGTATATATATTTTTTTAAGTATTCGAGGCTCTGAGGAGAGCATAAAAAAGTGTAATTATTGTAGATGTTTGTGGCATGTGGGAGTTTCCTGCAAGGTAGTACGTTGTTGCTTTATACACACACACACACACACACACACGTGTGCGAATGAGTGCGCGCGGGTCAATTGTCAAAGTGTCAACCCCACATCCGCTAGGATACTACTGCTTTGTAGCCTATGTCTGTGTATGTTTACATTGACGCTCATGTGCTGGGCTCCAAGTTAAGGGGTGGGACAAGAAATGTCTGTTTGCTTCACGGTGTCTGATAGTTAGATCGTCATAGACAGATAGGCTAAAAGATGCTCCGGAAGAAGGAGGACGGAAATCACCACTGGTCATGAGATGTTAGTTATTAGGGCTGTGTGACGATGCTGATGTGGCATTTTGAGAAGGCTAATGTATACATTTTAGACGTAATTAAGAGACCAAAATAACTGTTTAGATCACTGCCATGTATTGTAGTGTAGGCTAGTAGGGGGCGGGGCCCAGGAAATACAAAGCAACCAATGTGGCATAGCAGAGGCATGGGAACAGCATGGGATCTTTCTCTCGTGCTTTTTCACCGTCCGCGTCACCTCCTTGTCCACACTGATCAGGGGCGATGCTCTCATGTCATGTTCTAATTATTTCATAGCGTTGAATACAGACTAAATGTGATTGATTATCCAAATGGTGTCCTTATGCTTCACTTCTTAACTAATATTACTACCCCTTACACTTCGCTGCCATTGTTTGAAAATATGGTCTATCGGTAGGCTATATCAACAGAACATCCCAATGTCCTGTGATGTTTAGGCTATGTCTTAGAATCGAGGTTGTAGTCTATTTGAATGTTAGTGTTATAGACCTACCGAAAGCAAATACTAAAAAGTTACTTAAAGGATATGTATTATTATTATTATTATTAGTAGTAGTAGTAGTATTGTTATTATTATTATTTCATTTTAAATACTATGTGTATTATTTTTTAAAGCAGGCCTAATATAGCCTACAGTTATATAATGTGTTTCATTTCCTCATGCGGGATGACATTTAAATATGTGTGTAAAGCTATAATAAAAGTGTCTCTTCTAATGCTTTCCCTAATCTCTTCTCCAGAAGAGCGCGCTTCCACTAATCACTGCGATACAGGTACAGCGCTGGGTTCGTCGTGGGACCCGTGCCAGCTAAATCATACAGTGCAGTATATAATTAAAGCTACTAGTTTACATTAATAGGTCATATTGCCAAAGAGCCTACAAGCCACCGAGAGACAGAGAGGGAATCGTGACACAGAAATGAGCGGCCGCCCAGCAGTGTCCTGCTCCCGGCTCTCGCTGTACGCTGTGACCTGAAGGTCTCTGCGCGCCACCTTTTCCGTGAGTTATCAATCACTGCTGCTAGACCTATACATCCCGCGCACGTTTCTCTTTCGAATATGATGATCGATTAAAGCAATATTCTCGATGCGTGTGTTGTTTACGCCTGCCTGTCCTCGAACACCATGAATGTCAAAGCTCTAGGGCTGTTTGCTTAAAGAAAGATAATCCTGTTCACAAGCCAAACTGTCTGCCGAGGCCACTCCGGTGTACTAGTAGCCTATAATGTAGGACATATTATGTATTACTACCCACCGACTCAAAGTCACATTGGGAGTGCGCGGGAGTTGGCTACATCCGTGCTGTCTAATAAGATTTCATAAATGCATTTTATGGATGAGTTTTTCCCCTCGTATGGTCTTCTCACTAGTGATATATGTCAAAAGCTGTAAATGTTCCCAACAGAAAGTAAAATATATTTCTATAGACTCACAACTGGCATGTGAGTTTGTTTTTACTTTAAAATAGGCATGCACAATTCCTAAGCAATGGTTGATTCCGTATTTTGGGAAAAATTCTATACAAAAAAAAGCCGGACTTCAAATAGAATAGTACATCCTTGAAATAAAAAACKATTTAATTGTAAGACTTTTGAAATAAATTTGGGATTTGCGTTTACAATAATTTAATCGTCCATAATCTTAGTCTAGTCTATTGGTCAGTCTATGTCTAAAAACAATTGGTAAAATTTCTGCAACCGATTTAACCAATCACATTATGTTTTGTTTCGTATTCCAATTGTGATTGGTCTTCGGGCTCATAGCAGGGCGTTTTGAAATGTTTAAAATCCTAATTTATACACCGGGCGCACCAGTGCCTGTTGATTTTGTCCACCCACACCAGATGCGATCAGGACACGCTGGTTGAAATATCAAACGAACTCTGAACCAACTATATTAATTTGGGGCTTGGTGGAAAAGCATTAAACATTCATTGCAATTTAGTTAGTTCTGGGATATAAACATTGGGTTGTTAGTTTACCTGAAATGCACAAGGTCCTCTACTCTGACAATAAATCCACAGATAAAAGGGTAAACAGAGTTTGTTTCTAGTAATCTCTCCTCCTTCAGGCTTCTTCTTCTTCTTTGGACTTTATATGGCGGTTGGCAACCAACTTTAAGATGCATTACCACCACCAACTGGACTGGAGTGTGGACCTCAGTTCATCGTTCAATCACCCACGTGGGTATATGCGGGACTTGCAAATAGAACCAAGTTCTATTTTAGCGCCTGGCTACGCATACGCTCGTTGACATGCGCAAGCAGTGTGGATGCAATGATTGAATAATATGTATGTGTACATTTATTTTGGTCAGCAGGTTAGTTAGTTGTAATAGCTTACAGTAGCCTACACTAAAATCATGCAAATACACTGACTATTCAAAACATGCTCTTTCTATGACATAGACTGACCAGGGGAAAGCTATGATCCCTTATTGATGTCACTTATTAAATCCTCTTCAATCAGTGTAGATGAAGGGGAGGAGACATGTTAAAGAATGATTTTTAGCCTTTAGACAATTGAGACATGGATCGTGCATGTGTGCCATTCAGAGGGTGAATGGGTAAGACAGTGCCTTTGCACGGGGTACGGTAGTAGGTGCCAGGCGCACAGGTTTGAGTGTGTCAAGAACTACAACGCTGCTGTGTTTTTCATGCTCAACAGTTTCCCGTGTGTATCAAGAATAGTCCACCACCCAAAGGACATCCAGCCAACTTGACAAAACTGTGGGAAGCGTTGGAGTCAACATGGGCCAGCATCCCTGTGGAACATTTTTGACACCTTGTAGAGTCCATGCCCCGAAGAATTGAGGCTGTTCTGAGTGGAAAAGGGGATGCAACTCAACATTTGGAAGGTGTTCCTAATGTTTTGTACACTCAGTGTATATTTAGGCACATCTGTCGGCTGTACTTCGTCTTTCACTGAGAGCTGCCTATGATGGAGCCAACAAAGTTGGTGGAAAAATATTAGTGCTGATTGATTAGTGCTTTTTGAGGTCGGTTCGGTTTTGGTTAGTTTATTAAACAATAATCATGGTTTTCGATTTCAGTTGAGATTATTTTTTTAAACATTAAATGCAATATACATTATGTGGGTTAAATGCTGTAACAACACACAATACAGCAATTAATTAAAGTCCCATTTCCGCTTATAACTTATTAACCATCGTTTATTCATTTTACTTTAATGAAATATTTCAGCTGTTATCTATATTACGTTTGTTTTATTTAAATACTTTATTATTTAATTCAAAGTCATCTCATCTCTATAGAGCTACTGCCTATGCTGTCTGACAGCAATCTTTAAGTCATACCACAGATTCTCAATTGGATTGAGGTCTGGGCTTTGACTAGTCCATTCCAAGACATTTAAATGTTTCCCCTTTAACCACTTGAGTGTTGCTTTAGCAGTAATGTTAGGGTCATTGTCCTGCTAGAAGGTGAACCTCTGTCCCAGTCTCAAATCTCTGGGAGACTGAAACAGGTTTCCCTCAATAATTTCTCTGTATTTAGCACCATCATTCCTTCAATTCTGACGAGTTTCCCAGTCCCTGCCAATGAAAAACATCCCCACAGCATGATGCTGCCACCACCATGCTTCACTGGGGGGATGGTGTTCTCGGGGTGATGAGAGGTGTTGGGTTTGCGCCAGACATAGCGTTTTCCTAGATGGCCAAAAAGCTCAATTTTAGTCTCATCTGACCAGAGTACCTTCTTCCATATGTTTGGGGACTCTCCCACATGTCTTTTGGTGAACAGCAAATGTGTTTACTTATTTTTTTCTTTAAGCAATGGCTTTTTCCTGGCCACTCTTCCATAAAGCCCAGCTCTGTGGAGTGTACAGCTTAAAGTGGTTCTATGGACAGATACTCCAATCTCCGCTGTGAAGCATTGCAGCTCCTTCAGGGTTATCTTTGGTCTCTTTGTTGCCTCTCTGATTAATGCCCTCCTTGCCTGGTCCGTGAGTTTTGGTGGGCGGCCCTCTCCTGGCAGGTTTGTTGTGGTGCCATATTCTTTCATTTTTTAAATAATGGATTTAATGGTGCTCTGTGGGATGTTCAAAGTTTCAGATATTTTTTTATAACTGAAATCTGATCTGTACTTCTCAATGACTTTGTCCCTGAGAGAGCTTCTTTGTCTTCATGGTGCCGCTTGCTTGGTAGTGACCCTTGCTTAGTTGTGTTGCAGACTCTGGGGCCTTTCAGAACAGGTGTATATATACTGAGATCATGTGACAGATCATGTGACACTTAGATTGCACACAGGTGGACTTTATTTAACTAATTATGTGACTTCTGAAGGTAATTGGTTGCACCAGATCTTATTTAGGGGCTTCATAGCAAAGGGGGTGAGTACACTTTTCCATGTTTTATTTTTTTGAATTTTTTTTAACAAGTTATTTTTTACATTTCACTTCACCAATTTGGACTATTTTGTGTATGTCTATTACATGAAATCCAAATAAAAATCTATTTAAATTATAGGTTGTAATGCAACAAAATAGGAAAAACGCCAAGGGGGATGAATACTTTTGCAAGGCACGGTTGTTATCAATAAGACGTCACAGGACGGTGCAGAGAGTTTGATTTGACAGCTAGGGGGCAAGGAGACCACCAGCTCTGCTAATACCATTGACGTGCTGTTTTCAAGGTACTGTTAAATAAATATTATAACTATTTGGTTTTAATATCATCACCTCTTGAAGAGCATAGTCAGAACAACACATTTCAGATTATTCCACATTTAGCTCTATCATCAGAGTTATATAGCAAGCAACTGCATGCTTTTCATGCTCAGTAAACATCAATTGATCATGTAATTTCAGATACACGAGGGTAGACTATCCATTTGGCATGTAACTAGCTAGCTAGCAAACAAACATTGTGTCATCAGAGATTAGACTTTTAGAAAGAGCTTGACATCGGCAAGTCCTCATCCTGGTAAAGTTGTCAGTCAGACTACTGTCACCACCACTATAGATGGCAATCAAATCAAACAATATTTGGATATACAGCCATATGGTTTATCCTTTGAAAGTTAGCTTGTTAACTAGCCATATTGATGTGATCTGTTATTAGCTAGCTAGCCAATTTGACATGGTCCATCAATCAATGTAGCCTATCATGTCTGTCAGCAGCAATTGTGATTAAATAGGCTTAAAAACAATGTTGAAAGTGGGATGCTAGCTAACTTCACTGGGTAGGTCTACATTGGTTGGAGAAAAAGTACCTTAGGTCTACTTAACACTATGTTTAGCCAACTGTACAAAGTTTCTACCGGTAGTTTGCAAAGTAAACATTATCAGCTAACAGTACCACGAAAAGCATGCTGTATAACTCTGATGATAGAGCTAAATGTGCACAATTGTGTTGCATGGAATTATCGGATATGTGTAGTTCTGACTATGCTCACAAAAAATGCTCACAGTTCACATTTATTTAACAATCCCTTGAAAACGGCACGCAGTTGTCAATAGTTTTAGTGGAGCTGCGGGTCTCCTTGCCCCCAGCAGGCAAATAGAACGCTCTGCACCTTATTGGAACATTTGATTGATAACGACCTATTAACATATGAACAAACAAGTATCCTATTCTTATGTCTCTGTCATATTCAACTAAATGTGTGTTGTATTAAAATAGGCCACAGGCTATATTGAACCATAACCCTGTCACATAACCTAGACTTAACAAGCATAGTAGCTATTTTAGCAGGCCTATACCGTTGTAGAAGTCTACCAACATTGGCCATGCGGAGGCCTTCAGGACATTTTGTTTCAGCAACGTGACACCCCCTCCCTCAGACCAAGAGACACGTCATTGAAATGCCTCAGGTGGTTAAGGAGTGTGTCATCACCGCCTAGACTTAATGATTAATTAATTATACAACTAATGGATCATCTTCTGCTACACCATTCATACCCAGAGTGATATAACACAGGGTTGCACCATCATTTTGGATTCATGAAAATATTATGATTTGTGGGGGTATAATGTTGTTAATCATGATTCAGGGGGGTATAATGTTGTTAATCATGATTCAGGGGGGTATAATGTTGTTAATCATGATTCAGGGGGGTATTATAATGTCTGGTGTTAACTCATGATCAGGGGGGTTTAATGTTGTTACTCATGATTTGGGGGGGGGGGGTGTATGCTGTTACTCATGATTTATGGGGGTATAATGTTGTTACTCATGATTTGCGGGGGGTGTAATGCTGTTACTCATGATTTATGCATGTGGATTGCTGGTGTCATCAACACTGAACAGTTCTGTGTGTCATGAATACTGACTCTGGGCTTTTTGAATTTCTCTAGTGCCTAATGTGAATTTCTTTTGAATTCCTCAAGTTCCATTTATGTGGTAATGCATTTCCCAAATGTTAATGGGGTGAAAATATCAGCACATTTTTAGCATGTTTTTCATTTTTTTTCTTTTTCTGTTGATTCATTTTTGTTACAATAGCTTATATCTCCCACTTCTGGTCGACACTGTGATTTGTTAAGGGGATTTGATGGTGATTTGGTGTTTTGGTCATGGGGTGAATCCTGTGGATGCTATAGGGAGTAGGGACTGGACAGTGTAGTCTATGGGGACTGGACAGTGTAGTCTATGGGGACTGGACAGTGTAGTCTATGGGGACTGCGACAGTTGTATCCTATGGGGACTGGACAGTGTAGTCTATGGGGACTGGACAGTGTAGTCTATGGGGACTGGACAGTGTAGTCTCTATGCTGGGGACTGGACAGGTAGTCTATGGGGAAACTGGACAGTGTAGTCTATGGGGACTGGACAGTTGTAGTCTATGGGACTGGACAGTGTTAGTTTATGGGGACTGGACAGTGTAGTCTATGGGGACTGGACAGTGTAGTTTATGGGGACTGTACAAGTGTAGTTTATGGGACTGACAGTTGTAGGGTACTGGACAGTGTAGTTATGGGACTGGACAGTGTAGTCTATGGGACTGGACAGTGTAGTTATGGGGACGTACAGTGGTAGTTTATGGGGACTGTACAGTGTAGTTCTATGGGACTGGGACAGTGTAGTCTATGGGACTGGACAGTGTAGTCTATGCAGTGTTTGAACACTATTGTATGGGAACAGATAGTGTATTTGAGTGGCAGTGCCATTGTCCAGGTCGAGCTACTTGACCTGCCTTAGCATCAATCATTCCCTATGAGCCCCACATTATCATAATGGTTAGTGTCAGTCTGGGAACACATCCATTGTTCGGACATGCTGGATATTGGTGGGGGGCAAATCTTCTGCTTGAGTAGCGTTATCTATCACTCTCTCCTTCCTTCTCCAGCAGCTCAGAGAGGTGGATGGCACTCTGTGGAGCCCCACCACACGCATCTAAGGAGATGAGATGCTAAGAGTAATTTAGGTTTSTCATTCGTTCTCCSCTCCCCAACAGGCAGGCYGAGTGTATAATTGGCTAYAAATGCCTTTSAMAATTTYACTTTAAAATCCACAAAAGCWTTTAAATGTCAAAGCAAGAGRGAGAGAAGGACTATAACTCTGAAACAATCTTTCAACTTGCCAAAAGCCTCATCATTACAAATGTGAATCAAAGAGCTAGAACAGCAAACCATCCTAACAGTCTTTTAATAACTGTGTCTGTAATCCACTGCTCTTTCAGGAACATGTCTCTGCTCTAAGACGTGGCCATTAGTTTAGAGTGTAGTGCACTGCTGTGAGATGTGCAGTCTCATGGTCAGGCAGCTGGTTCTACCTTTACATGAATCACACAGTGACGGAGCAGGTGGGTGACAGTGATTGGCAGGTACTCAGTTGAATGACAGGTGTAGGCCAGTCCACAGATGACCTCTCTGATCATTAGATAGAGAGTGTGTGAGGGAAACAGGGCCCTGTTTTACTGCATGAAAATAGATAGATACCCACACACTGTTGAATGCTGCCACAGTTCTATTGTGCAACGTTTCGAGCTGAAGGTCTTTGTTACCCTGGACTAAATATGGCCGTGTGCAGTGATGTAGTTGCTGTCTCTGCTCTTCACCGTCTCACTGCCTACAAAAGACAGACACCCCACAGTTGCTGGGTTCAGTTGACAATTTTAATTTAGAGAATTTAAGCACTTATGCTGAGGCAGGCAGGTTTATCTTTTAGGAAATGAGTTTGTAATAGTTTTCAGAAGAACATTGCTGCATCAGACTTCTAAGAAAGAAGCAATCCAAGAATAGCAATTTTCATTGAACATGACACCAATGTTAATGAATGAATTGCAATTTGTTTTGTTGTTTTGTCAATTAAAAATACTTGATGCAAGTAAACACAATTTACTGTAATTAAAAAATGCCTGAAGGACAGCAATGTTTTTGTGCTGTAATTAACATGTGCAAGTTAACAGTAGAAACATTAGAAATAAAAGCCTATTTTTTTATTACAAAATCAGTATTTTTCATTTATTGGCTCCAATTCCTTTTTTGTGATCAACATTTTAGACATTTTTTTAAGGAACACAGACAATAACAAAAAGCAGCAGGAATGGTTATGCAGTAGGTAAATATAATTACAGTAGAATAGACCACATAGCCTATACACACATATATCGGCCACTCAAGTTGCATCAACCCACCATCCAACCCCTCCTGGTGACCACCCCAACCCACCCAACCTGATCGCCATGAAATTAAAAACAAAATCAAGCAATTGTGATAAAATCAGCGGGGTACACTTTTGCACATGAGACAGAAAATGAACAAGTAACAGGCAATCTGTYGGGAAATATACAYACTATAGTAGTTTGATGGTTTCAGSTGCAGATAACCAGCTGTCAATTGTTGCTTGGCCTCATGGATCCTAGCAGTGGATAGTTCTAAATAAATGATATCTAGAACAGGGCAGATCCAATGGGACATAGCCAAAGAATGTGGAGGTTGCCATCTTAGTGCCAATATCTTTTTAGCTGCTGTCAAACCTGACAACATGATACGTCTTTGCTGTAATGACATGATAAGTGGTGAATTATCATTAAGTGATAACAGTTTGGGGGAACAAGGTATAGTGATACCAAGTACGCCAGATRAGACAGAGGATACCTCTTTCCAAAATGTATCCACAACCTTGCCATTCTCAGTACATATGCATAAAGGAGCCCAAGCAGCGGAGGCTGYTGAGGGGAGGACGGCTCATAATAATGGCTGGAACGGMGCSAATGGAATGGCATCAAACCAWGTGTTTGATRTATKTGATAYCATTCCACTGATTCCRCTCCAGMCATTACCACAAGMYCATCCTCCCCAATTAAGGTGCCACCAACCTCCTGTGAGCCCAAGGCACCTTGGTTACATAGATCACACAGAGGASAGGTTATGATTTTCATTAAATTACATTTTCTAGGTGGACRRTAWACCCTGTGTATGAAATTAAAGTGTATCYRCTCATGATTGGGATTCTTAGATGAACCCACTAWGTCCTCCCATGCAGTATCCCAACAAATAKSATAATYRAMAGTAGATAGTTCTCTTATCCATTGATTCTTAACTGGTACTGATTTGTAAGCTGCAACTAACATAACCGTATACGGATCAAACCCTTTGAGTTACCATGTCTATCTAATATTCTATGTAGTTCATGTTGTGGGGGGGGGGTGAGCCCAAAGGGACACCATACACCCGCATCACTGATCTTAAACATAGATAAAATAAAGAAGAGGTACCAGGTATTTGAAATATAGCCCTAAGATCATCAAATGCGTACAAACCTTCATCTCTAAATAGATAATCCAAAACATGAACACCCCTATCCTCCTATAGGGGTGAATGAAAAGGGGATACCGCCAGAAAGAAGGGAATGATTGTGGAAATTTGGTGACTGAGCATGCCACTTCTGTATTGTGTTAGAATTCCTTTTCTACTAAGCGCAATGTTGTGAGTAAGTAAATTAGGGTTCCAAAACGTAACTTAGCGTGTTTTAACGGTACTGCAGAATAGACAAGATCCTGAAGTCTGGGTGGTAATGCCAAATTCTCTTCTATAGTCTCCAGGAGACTAAAGCATTTCAATCAAACCATGTTGACAGGGTGCGTAGCACAAAGCCCAAAACTTAAACTTCTATTCTACTGAGCCATTTACTTTATGTTTGGTTTCTTATCTTTTATTATTTCTTACTGTTGTTGCATTGTCGAGAAGGAACCTGCAAGTAAGCATTTAGTTGGACGATGTGTACCATGCGTATCCCGTACATACCACTAATAAAACAAAAATTAGGCAGAGAAAGCCCGCCATCTCCCTTGTCACGATGCATATGGGAGAGTTTAATTCGAGGTCGCTTTCCTTTCCATACGAATTTAGAGACTAAAGACTAGATATTGTCCAAGTATTTCTAAGGTGGAGCTAGTGTAATCGTTGCAGAGAAAAAGTTAATTTGGGGAAGAATATTCATCTTAATTATGAATATTTTAGCTTGTAGAGAGTTGGGAAGCTGTAAACATTTAGAGAGGTACCCTTCTACTCACTACTCAAATATTTATTGGAAATGATTAAAATCCATGTTTTGAGGAAAATATCTATACAGTATACCCAGATATTTAAAGCTCTTTACCGATGGGATGTCATTGGTACCATTGACAGAGTGAGTCGTAAACTTAATGACATCATAGCTGATTTTGTCTCGTTAATTTTGTACCCGGAGAGGGCACTAAAATCAAATGTAGAGATTATGTGTGGTAATTAAGAGACAGCGTTATCAGTGCACAGAAGTTTGCCTTCCACATATAAGGATATGCGATGGGAGGTATTATTCAACATTTTGGGGTGCTGTCTGATTTTCTGTGCTAGCAGTTCGATGAAAAGGGTGAAGAGCAAAGGCGAGATTGGGCATCCTTGGCGACAGCCTCTGGATACGGGGAATTGCGTAGAGCAATTGCCCCCTGTTGTCACCATGGCAGAAGGATTTGCATATAAAACTTTAATCATGCTGATAAACTCGGTTCCTAAATTAAATCGCTCTAATACCGACCATAGAAAATCACACTCTGACCTATCAAACGCCTTCTCGGCGTCCAAGGAGAGAACGGTGCATGGCGATCTAATGTCATTAGTGGCATGAACAACATGTAATAAAGGATGCACATTATCTAAGGCTAGTCGAGTTTTAATGAACCCTGTCTGATCGTGATGCACTAGTGTAGTCACACTGGATTCTAAACAGGCTGAGAGAACATTAGCATACAATTTAACTTCCGAGCACAACAAGGACAAAGGTTTATAGTTACCTATTAGAGTGTGATCTTTATTGGGCTTCGAAAGTACCGCAATCATTGCAGTTTACAACATTGTGAAAATATCCCTTGTCAATAGAAGTCAGAATCAAATCATGTAAAAATAGGCCTAATGTATCCCAAAAGGCAAGGTAGAATTCTGGGATGTACCTTTTTTCATATTTGTTAGTGCCTGTTTAAGTTCATCCAATGAAATGGCTTCCCCAAGGGATTGTGATTCTTCGTTGGAAAGGTAAGGAATATCTAGGTTTTGAAAAAATTCCACTCTTAGTGCCAACACCGCTCAAAGTAATATCAGATTTATAGAGCATAGAGCCCTCAAACTCAACTTTGGACCTCGAAGCCAGTTACACTATGTTGCTTCATTGTTACCTTCTAATTAGGGACTGATTTAGACCTCAGACACCAGGTGGGTGCAATTAATTATCAGGTAGAACAGAAAAACAGCAGGCTCTGGACCTCATAGGGTAAGAGCTGAATACTCCTGGCATAGATTAAAAAGATCCAAACTCTGCATTGATTTCCAAAGGATTAGTTAACAAGCCATTCTGTGCTTTAATAGCTGTAATATTAGAGCATTTCTCACTGCTTCTGAGTCTCATTGCTAAAAGATGACTTGGTTTTAGCCCCATTATAATAATAGTTATGTCTGGTTGGATGAATTCAGAATTCTGCCCTGTGTCTGAGCAAAGAATTACATTCTAACTGCATTTTAACTGCATCTCTTCTTTTCTTTCTGTCACCAGAGTAAGAGTTTGGTTGTTCTTGTTTCAGCTTAGCCAAAGATGTTTCTAGTTCATTATTGTTCTCATTCAGGGTTTATTAAGGTGAGACACAAATGACACTGAGAAGTTCCTGATAAATCCCTTTATAGACTTGCTTAGGATATGGGCATCTTCAACGGACCCAATATTCTGTGTTGGATACACATCTAGTTACTTTTCAAATAGTAATTCTATATTGAAACGCCAGCGTGATGCTCTGAGAGGTATCAGGAATCGTTAGTTTAACCATTCCAAAATCTTGGGCATTAAGATGGAGTTGGTCCCCCCTTTGCTGCTATAACAGCCTCCACCCTTCTGGGAAGGCTTTCCACTAGATGTTGGAACATTGCTGCGGGGACTTGCTTCCATTCAGCCACAAGAGCATTAGTGAGGTTGGGCACTGATGTTGGGCAATTAGACCTGGCTCACAGTCGGCGTTCCAATTCATCCCAAAGGTGTTCGATGGGCTTGAGGCTCTGTGCAGGCCAGTCAAGTTTTTCCACACCGATCTCCACGAACCATTTCTGTATGGATCTCGCTTTGTGCACAGGGGCATTGTTATGCTGAAATAGGAAAGGGACTTCCCCAAACTGTTTCCACAAAGATGGAACGACAGAATTGTCTAGCATGTCATTGTATGCTGTAGTATTAAGATTTCCCTTCACTGGAACTAAGGGGCCTAGCCCGAACCATGAAAAACAGCCCCAGACCGTTATTCCTCCTCCTTCAAACTTTACAGTTGGCACTRTGCATTCGGGCAGGTAGCATTCTCCTGGCATCTGCCAAACCCAGATTCGTCCGTCGGACTGCCAGATGGCGTTTCCACTGCTCCAGAGTCCAATGGCAGCGAGCTTTACACCCCTCCAGCCAACAATTGGCATTGCTCATGAAGGCTGCTTGGCCATGGAAACTCATTTCATGAAGCTCGCAACGTACAGTTCTTGTGCTGACGTAGCTTCCAGAGGCAGTTTGGAACTCAATAGTGAGTGACACGTTCTGTGAGCTTGTGTTGCCTACCACTTCGCGGCTGAGCCGTTGTTGCTCCTAGACGTTTCCACTTCACATTAACAGCATTTACAGTTGACCAGGGTAGCTATTTAATGAACTGACTTGTTCGAAAGGTGGCATGTCGGTGCCACGTTGAAAGTCACTGAGCTTGTCATTCTACTGCCAATGTTTGTCTATGGAGGTTGCATGGCTGTGTGCTCGATTTACACGCCTGTCAGCAATGGGTGTGGCTGAAATAGCCAAATCAACTAATTTGAAGGGGTGTCCACATACTCTTGGCCATGTACTGTATGTCTAGCAGAGTAAAAACAAAATTGTCTAGATGTAGGATTGAAAAAATCGGAATATATCAGTGAGATTAAAATCCTTGACCAAGTTGTTAAATGCCACTGACACAGGTGCAGGAGCTGTTTGAGATTCGTGGCCAGAGCAGTCCAAAGGTGATAAAACGACATTCATATCCGCACCTATGATCAGAGAAAAATCTGTAATATATCTGTAGTAGGATCATACTGGGTTGGAGCAATTTTCCTACCTGAGATTACTGTTTTGATATACTCTGAGTGTACAGAACATTATAAACACCTACTCTTTCCATGACATACAGGTGAAAGCTATGACCCCACTTCAATCAGAGTAGATGAAGGGAAGGAGACAGGTTAAAGAAGRATTTTTAAGCCTTGAGACAATTGAGACATGGATTGTGTATGTGTGCCATTCAGACGGTGAATGGGCAAGACAAAATATTTAAGTGCTAATTGAACGTATGTTAGTAGGTGCCAGGCACCGACTAGAAGAACTGCAACGCTGCTGGGTTTTTCACGCTCAACAGTTTCCTGTGTGTATCAAGAATGCTACACCACCCAAAGGACATCCAGCCAACTTGAYACAACTGTGGGAAGCATTGGAGTCAAGCATCCCAGCATCCCTATGGAACGCTTACGACACCTTGTAGAGTCCATGCTCCTACGAATTGCGGCTGTTCTGAAAATTGGGGGTGTAACTCAATTTTGTTMATTCATTTCGTACACTATGATATTCTACCGTCAGCACCATATTTTTCCAGAACAGTCACTGATAAACTACGTCTCATAACAACAAGGGAGCCACAGTTTTGGAATCTACAGAGGATGACGCTACAACATAATAATGACTGTTTGCAAATCTTTGGGCATATCATTATTTTAAGTGGGACTGTTGAATAAATATAACATCACTGTTATGTCTACGAAAGTAATCTGAGCAACCTGCTCGTTAATTTTGAACATTTATTCCATTAATATTCCAACTTGCTAGCTGTAGTGTTGTCACGTGATATAGACAAAAACACTCTTGTGCATGAAATTTGAAGTAAAAGCATAAATCTATTTGTGTCTACTTGACACTGGGAAAGTTGGCTGCACAAAATTCCCCCATCGCATCCCTACTGTATCAAGATTAGGTTATAGAGCACCTATCTGAGTTAACCTGAACAACATTATAACCCATTCTCTTTCAATAGTTCCATCCTCAGACCCTATCGAGGATTTTTATTGAATGAGCATACCGTGTCAGTCGTGGTCACATTACAAATAAATCAACTTTTTTGTGTTCCTGACAGTCAAGGAATAATCAGTCTGTAATCAACTCAGTCCAGGCTAGTACTGATGTATGATATAGTATGTGAAAAAATCTAAATCAATCTGAACAGTCATACTAGTCAGTTAGTTAGTAATCCAGCCGGAGAACAAGTCTGAATGCTGGCAATCATATAAACTATCCTGCGACACATCCATACCTGCTAATCCTCGTCAACCTCTTRCTGCAAATTGAGAAAATCCCCTGCGTCTTTTTTGGACTGGAACATGACGTTTTCCGCGCCACGAGTGAGTTTGAGTGTGCAGGATACAGCAGAAATGTGTGGAATCCGCGTTTCCGAGACAAGTAAACTCATCAAAAAAAGAAACGTCYTTTCACTGTCAACTGCGTTTATTTTCAGCAAACTTAACATGTGTAAATATTGGTATGAACATAACAAGATTCAACAACTGAGACATAAACTGAACAAGTTCAACAGACATGTGACTAACAGAAATGGAATAATGTGTCCCTGAACAAAGGGGGGGTCAAAATCAAAAGTAACAGTCAGTGTCTGGTGTGGTCACCAGCTGCATTAAGTACTGCAGTGCATCTCCTCCTCGTGGACTGCACCAGATTTGCCAGTTCTTGCTGTGAGATGTTACCCCACTCTTCCACCAAGGCACATGCAAGTCCCGGACATTTCTGGGGGGAATGGCCCTAGCCCTCACCCTCTGATCCAACAGGTCCCAGACATGCTGAATGGGATTGAGATCCGGGCTCTTCACTGGCCATGGCAGAACACTGACATTCCTGTCTTGCAGGATATCACACACAGAACAAGCTGTATGGCTGGTGGCATTGTCATGCTGGAGGGTCATGTCAGGATGAGCCTGCAGGAAGGGTACCACATGAGGGAGGAGGATGTCTTCCCTGTAACGCACAGCGTTGAGATTACCTGCAATGACAACAAGCTCTGTCAGATGATGCTGTGACACACTGCCCCGACGAATGACGGACGCTCCACCTCCAAATCGGTCCCGCTCCAGAGTACAGGCCTCGGTGTAACGCTCATTCCTTCGACGATAAACGCGAATTCGACCACCCTGGTGAGACAAAACTGCGACTCGTCAGTGAAGAGCACTTTTTGCCAGTCCTGTCTGGTCCAGCGACGCTGGGATTGTGCCCATAAGCGACGTTGTTGCCGGTGATGTCTGGTGAGGACYTGCCTTACAACAGGCCTACAAGCCCTCAGTCCAGCCTCTCTCAGMCTATTGCGGACAGTCTGAGCACTGATGGAGGGATTGTGCGTTTCTGGTGTAACTCGGGCCATTGTTGTTGCCATCCTGTACCTGTCCCGCAGGTGTGATGTTCGGATGTACCGATCCTGTGCAGGTGTTGTTACACGTGGTCTGCCACTCCGAAGACAATCAGCTATTTGTCCTGTCTCCCTGTAGCGCTGTCTTAGGCATCTCACAGTACGGACATTGCAATTTATTGCCCTGGCCACATCTGCAGTCCTCATGCCTCCTTGCAGCATGCCTAAGGCACGTTCACGCAGATGAGCAGGGACCCTGAGAATCTTTCTTTTGGTGTTTTTCAGAGTCAGTAGAAAGGCCTCTTTAGTGTCCTAAGGTTTCATAACTGTAACCTTAATTGCCTACCGTCTGTAAGCTGTTAGTGTCTTAACGACCGTTCCACAGGTGCATGTTCATTAATTGTATATGGTTCATTGAACAAGCATGGGAAACGGTGTTTAAACCATTTACAATGAAGATCTGTGAAGTTATTTGGATTTTTACAAATGATCTTTGAAAGACAGGGTCCTGAAAAAGGGACGTTTCTTTTTTTTCTATTTTTATTTTCTTTTTTTTTAGTTTACATTCTGTGAAAAGGTACGACACTTTGCATTGGTGTAGTTGCTGTAGACTATTCTGCCGTGAATCGGTTTTCCCGCACTGCCAGAGTGAGAGGGTTCTTCCTAGCGCCTTCAGAATGCGGTCTCGGTCAGGGAATCAGAGCACCTGTAAAATTAAGGTTTGGGATCTGGCTGAGTTGTCAATGTGCCGGTTTATGCGATGAGCTCTCATCACTTCGATTTCGGTTCCAGCTAGATCTGGAAACCACTCTGGAAGTGATCTATTGATGAAAGATGAAMGAAAGCATTCTGAGCCTCAGTTTTTTCCTCTATATTGGCTATTCTCACGTTGTCTCTACGTTGCAAGTCCTGGTAGCGAGTCAAACCGGTCCATTCTGATTTGGCCCTGAGTTGACATCTCCTTACATTTGTCAACTCTATCGCCAAGCTTTGTGCACTCAGCTCGAAATCTTTTAAGATCAGTAACGCACTTGGAAACGTCATCCTGAATAAAATCCAACTTTGTTTGTACTCCAGTAAACTCACAGGTGATGAACTCATTATTTTGCCATAGCTTCATCTAGCATGGTGGCTAGCGCTTTGCTGTCAGGAGATGAAGTCGTTGATTTAGCTCGTAAAGCGTGGTGTTCCATAGCGAGTAAGTTACTAAATACTGTTAAACAGGTTAGCTGTTAATACATCCATGGAAATGGTTCAGACGTGCTCATGGGTAAAACCTAAAAAATGATAATGCAAGAGAAGGAGCTCCTGTTCCAATACACTTTTCTAGGCTTAAATGTTAATTTCGCTTTAATGCAATTCATTGAWCTTTTGTTCCTTTCAGAAATGATTGTGCAGCAGCAAATTTGAAAAAGATTACCAAAGTATTATTTTCACTCCACTTAACCTTCTCATCAGTGGAATCAGCCTACCACTGCTTTCAGCCATCGCTAACAAGCAAGCCTCAGAATCATTCTATAACCATGGCAACATCCTCCACTTCCTGCATTCCCATCTGGCTCATCTGCTGTCTCCCACCCTCAGCCTCACTCAGTAATTGTGATCCTTTTTCATGTTCACACCAAGTTGAACGTGTCTGATCCAGATTGTGCTCCTTTATCATAGTCCCCCGGGTCCAAGTTCTCCCTTGAGCCAGCAATAAATTGGATATTGAGTCTTTCATGAAGTCTTCCAATTCCCCTTGGCCAAGAGAGACTTATTGGGACCTACCATAAGTAGCCATGTAGCTGCCCTGGCCTGATATTAACAGTGAGCCACTATGTAAGGCTGAGTCTCCCCCTACTTAGGCCTTGTCTCCTGTCTTGCATGACTAGGTTCACTCCCTAGATGAAACAAATCAATTTAAAGTGTTACATAAACTCTGATAAAATGCCACAGTCTCACCAGTTTTGCATTGATCTGTTGTACATTTCCAAACCGTTAAATCATGTGATGAAAAAAAAACATCCTGGAACCATGAACTGTGACATCCATCCCCAAACTGAGGATGACCTGACTGAGGATAGGGTGGATGATAGAAGGGTTAGTTGGAGGGCACCGGCTAGACCAGTCCCAGTGGTTCTATCTCATTAGCCTGCTGTGGGTTATGCCTGCTAGGAGGACCAGTCCCATCTCCTCAGCTCAGTTCTTTAATGTCACACAGGATGAGGAGCTAATTCCTTCCAGGCTCTCAAAGCGTTATTTCTGCAAGGTTTGCTGTGTGGCATGCTGTTTCATCAGTGTCGTTTAGCTGATTTCTCCTCTTGAGTAACTTCCTGGTTGTGGAGGTGGATGAAGGTTGTAGTGAAAGGGAGCTCTTCTGGCGAGGAGCCAGAGARCAGGGCTCTGTTTCAGGGGTGATGGGTGCTGTGTGTGTGTCCTGTGTGTGTGTGTGTGTTTGTGTGTGTGTTTGTTTGTGCGAGCGTGCGAGCGAGCGTGCGTGAGTGTGTATGTGTGTGTGTCCGCCCCTCTTCTCCCATGGGGAGTCTTGGCAGCAGGTGTGACATGCCGTAATGGGAAATTATGCTGCCCGGTGCAAAAACTCTTTGGAAAGGGGTCACCCACTGTCAACTCGACCAAGTGTGTAACAGAACAACCACTCAGCCTTTAATGAAAGCTGTCACATTTTTGTTAGTGCAGAAGTTATTAATGGACATTCATATATTGTTGTTGGAGTTCACATCTTTGAGAGGAGTCTCCTGAGATGTGAGGGGTCAGTGTTYGGGGCTCATCACCATAGGGTTTTAATTATTGTGACGCTAGGAAATGCTTGCCAGGCACATTTAGTGCTCTTTCTTCAACAATCATGAACGTGATCATTCATCAAGTGGTAATATACAGATCTAGGAACAATGTTATGGACGTTCCCCTTAGCTCTTCAAAGACTGGGGTTGTATTTTACATCACCCTTTTTTTGCACTTTGCAGTATACCAGTAGCAGCCTACAGTGCAGTGCTCCAGTCATTTGTCGTGTAATAATCAACCCTGTGTGTCTCTCCTTTCTCATCTGTGTTGCCCTCTCTGCAGGATGTGCCTTTTTAACATACTGCGCCAGAGAGTCAGCACTGAAGGCCCAGAGCGCCCTCCATGAACAGAAAGACTCTGCCAGGGTAAGTGCCCCTGATCTGCCTCTGTCAGAGGCTAGGCCCCCGGGTCCAGGGCCTGGCATGGGACATGTCTTGCATTAATGTTA
>NC_036855.1:58377103-58395856 GCF_002910315.2 Salvelinus sp. IW2-2015
TGCATTCAATCATTCCCTATGAGCCCCACATAATCATTAATGCGTTAGGTCAGTCTGGGACACATCATTGTTCGGACATGCTGGATATTGGTGGGGGGCAAATCTTCTGCTTGAGTAGCGTTATTATCACTCTCTCCTTCCTTCTCCAGCAGCTCAGAGGGGTGGATGGCACTCTGGTGGAGCCCCAACACGCATCTAAGAGATGAAGATGCTAAGAGTATTTAGTGTGTCATTCTTCTCCCCTTCCCAACAGGCAGGCGAAAAGTGTTATAATGGCTATAAATGCCTTTTGGAAAATTTTACTTTAAAATCCACAAAAGCTTTTAAATGTCAAAGCCAAGAGAGAGAAAGAAGGGACTATAACTCTGAAACAATCTTTCAACTTGGCAAAAGCCTCATCATTACAATGTGAAATCAAAGAGCTAGAACAGCAAACCATCTAACAGTCTTTAATAACTGTGTGCTGTAATCCACTGCTCTTTCAGGAAAACATGTAACTCTGCTCTAAGACGTGGCCATTAGTTTTAGAGTGTAGTTGCACTGCTGTGAGATGTGCAGTCTCATGCGTCAGCCAGCGGTTCACCTTTAATGAATCACCAGTGACGGAGCAAGGTGGGTGACAAGTGATTGGCAGGTACTCAGGTTGAATGACAGGTGTAGGCCAGGTCCAACAGATTGACCTCCTGATCAATCTAGATAGAGAGTGTGTGAGGGAAACAGGGCCCTGTTTGTACTGCATTGAAAATAGATAGATACCCACACACTGTTGAATGCTGGCCACAGTTCTATTGTGCAAACGTTTCGAGCTGAAGCGTCTTTGTACCCTGGGACTAAATATGGCCGTGTGCAGTGATGTAGTTGCTGTTCTCTGCTCTTCACCGTCTTTCACTGCCTACAAAAGACAGAGACACCCACAGTTGCTGTTCAGTTGACATTTTTAATTTTAGAGAATTTAAGACTTATTGCCTGAGGCAGGCAGGTCTTATCTTTTAGGAAATGAGTTTGTAATATTTCAGAAGAAAACATTGCTGCATCAGACTTCTAAGAAAAGGAAAAGCCCCCCCCCGCAAAAAAAAAATCCCCAAAAAAGAAATAGCAATTTTCATTGAACATGACACCAATGTTAATGAATGAATTGCAATTTGTTTTATGTTGTTTTGTCAATTAAAAATATTGATGCAAGTAAACACAATTTACTGTAATTTAAAAAAAATGCCTGATAGGACAGCAATGTTTTTGTGCTGTAATTAACATGTGCAAAGTTAACCAGGTAGAAACATTTAGAAATACAAAGCCTATTTTTTTATTACCAAAATCAGTCATTTTTCATCTTATTGGCTCCAATTCCTTTTTGTGATCAACATTATTAGACATTTTTTTAAGGAACACCAGACAATAACAAAAAGCAGCCAGGATATGGTTTATGCAGTAGGTAATAATATAATTACCAGTAGGAATAGCCACATAGCTATACACACCACTAGATCTGCCACTCAAGTTGCATCGAACCCACCGATCCAACCCCTCCTGGTGACGCACCCCAACCAACCCAACTATCGCCATGACAATTAAACAACAAAAGTCAAGCAATTGTGATAAAATCAGCGGGGTACACTGTTCTGCACATGAGACAGAAACATGAAACAAGTAACAGCAATCTGTTGGTAAAATATACATACTATAGTAGTTTTGATGGTTTCAGGTGCAGATAACCAGCTGTCCAATTGTTGCTTGGCCTCATGATCTAAGCAGTGGATTAGTTCTAAATAAATGATATCTAGAACAGGGTCAGATCCAATGGGACATGAGCCAAGTAATGTGGAGGGTTTGCCATCTTAGTGCCAATATCTTTTAGCTGCCTGTCCAAACCTGACCAACAGTATGTCTTGCTGTAATGACATGATAAGTGGTGAATTATCATTAGTTGATAACAGTTTGGGGAACAAGGTTATAGTGATACCAAGTACGCCAGTGAGACAGCAGGATACCTCTTTTCCCAAAATGTATCCACACCTTGCCATTCTCCTTACATATGCATAAAGGAGCCCAAGCAGCGGAGGCTTGCTGAAGGGGAGGACGGATCATAATAATGGCTGGGAACGGCGCGAATGGGAATGCATCAAAACCAAGTGTTTGATATACACTGTGATATCATTCCACTGATTCCGCTCCAGACCATTACCAACAAGCTCACCTCCCCAATTAAGGTGCCACCACCTTCCTGTGAGCCAAGGCACCTTGGTTACAATAGATCCACAGAGGAAGGTTATGATTTTCATTATAAATTACATTTTCTAGGTGGACAATATACCCTGGTGTATGAAATTTAAAGTGTATCTACTTTCATGATTGGGATTTTCTTAGATGAACACTAAGTCCTCCCATGCATATCCCAACAATATCATAAATTGACAGTAGATAGTTCTTCTTCTATTATTCTTAACTTGGTTACTGATTTGTAAGCTGCAACTAACATAACCGTATTACGGATCAACCCTTTGAGTTTACCATGTCTATCTAATATTCTATGTAGTTTCTGTTGTGGGGGGGGGGGTAGCCCAAGGGACACCATACACCCGCATCACTGATCTTAAACATAATAAAATAAAGAAGAGGTACCAGGTATTTGAACTTATAGCCTAAGATCATCAAATGCGTACAACCTTCATCTCTATAGATAATCCAAAACATGAACACCCCTAATCCTCATATAGGGGTGAATGAAAAGGGGATACCGTCCAGAAAGAAGGGAATGATTGTTGGAAATTTGGTGACTGAGCATGCCCATTCTGTATTGTGTTAGAATTCTTTTCTACTAAGCGCAATGTTTGTGAGTAAGTTAAATTAGGTTCAAACGTAACTTAGCGTGTTTTTAACGGTACTGCAGATAGACAAGAATCCTGAGTCTGCGGTGGTACTGCAAATTCTCTTCTATAGATCTCCAGGAGACAAAGCATTTCAATTACAAACCATGTTGACAGGTGCGTAGGACACAAAGCCCAAACTTAAACTTCTATTACTGAGCCATTTACTTTATGTTTGGTTGGGCTTATTTTTTATTATTTCTTACTGTTGATTGGCATTGTCGAGAAGGAACCTGGCAAGTTAAGCACTTTAGTTGGACGATGACTGTACCAGCGTATCCCGTACATACCACTAATAAAACAAAAATTAGGCAGAGAAAGCCCGCCATCTCCTTGTCACGATGCATATGGGGAGTTTAATTCGGAGGTCGCCTTTCCTTCCATACGGAATTTTAGAGACTAAGACTAGATATTGTCCAAGGTATTTTCTAAGGTGGAGCTAGTTGTATCGTTGCAGAGGACAAAGTTAATTTGGGGAAGAATATTCATCTTATTATGAAATTTTTAGCTTGTAGGAGAGTTGGGAAGCTGTAAACATTTAGAGAGGTACCCTTCTACTCACTTACTCAAATATATTGGAAATGATTAAAATCCATTGTTTTGAGGAAAGAATATCTATCAGTATACCAGATATTTAAAGCTCTTTACCGATGGATTGTTCATTGGTACCATTGACAGAGTGAGTCGTAAACTTAATGACATCATAGCTGATTTTGTCCGTTAATTTGTACCGAGAGGGCCACTAAAATTCCAAATGTAGAGATTATGTGTGGTAATTAAAGACAGCGTTATCAGTGCAATGATAGAAGTTTGCCCTTCCACAGTATAAGGATGATCGATGGAGGGTATTTTCAACATTTTGGGTGCTTCTGATTTTTTCTGTGCTAGACGTTCGATGAAAAGGGTGAAGAGCAAAAGGCAGATTGGGCATCCTTTGGCGACAGCCTCTGGGATACGGGGAATTGCCGTAGAGCAATTGCCCCTTTGGTTCTTATTGTCACCATGGCAGAATGGGTTTCATATAAAACTTTAATCATGCCTGATAAACTCGGTTCCTAAATTAAACGCTTCTAAATACCGACCATAGAAATCCACACTCTGACCTATCAAACGCCTCTCTCGGCGTCCAAGGAGAGAACGGTGCATTGCGATCAATGTATAGTAGGCATGAACAACATGTAATAAAGGATGCACATTATCATAAGGTAGTCGAGATTCTTAATGAACCCTGTTCTGATCGTGATGCACTGTGTTAGTCCACACTGGATTCTAAACAGGCTGAGAGAACATTTAGCATACAATTTAACTTCCGAGCACAACAAGGACAAAGGTTTATAAGTTACCTATAGAGTGTGATCTTTATTGTGCTTTCGAAGCTACCGCAATCATTGCAGTTTACAACGATTGTGAAAATATTCCTTGTCAATAGAAGTCAGAATCAAATCAGGTAAAAAATTTAGGCTAATGTATCCCAAAAAGGCAGGTAGAATTCTGGGATGTACCTTTTTTTCACTATTTGTTAGTGCTGTTTAAGTTCATCCAATGAAATGCTTCCCCAGGATTGTTGATTCTTCGGTTGTTGAAAGGTTAAGGATATCTAGGTTTGAAAAAATTCCACTCTAGTCCAACACCGCTCAAGTAATATCAGATTTATAGAGCATAGAGCCCTCAAACTCAACTTTGGACTCGACAGTATAACACTATGCCTTGCTTCATTGTACCTTCTAATTGGGACTGATTTGGACCTCAGACACCAGGTGTGAATTTTATCAGTAGACAGAAAAAACCAGCAGGCTCCTGGACTTCATAGGGGTAAGAGCTAAATACTCCTGGCCATAGATTAAAAGATCCAAACTCTGCATTGATTTCCAAAGGATTAGTTTAAACAAGCCATTCTGTGCTTTAAATTAGCTTGTTAAATATTAGAGCATTTCTCACTGCTTCTGAGTCTCATTGCTAAAAGATGACTTGGTTTAGCCCCATTTATAATATAGTTATTGTCCTGGTTGGATGAATGCAGAATTCTGCCCTGTGCTGAGCAAAGAATTACATTCTAACTGCATTTTTAACTGCTCTCTTTCTTTCTTTTCTGTCACCAGAGTAAGAGTTTTGGTTGTTTCTTTCGTTTCAGCTTAGGCCAAGATGTTCTAGTTATATTGTTTCTCATTCAGGGGGTGTGGTGTGTAAGGTGGACACAAATGACCACTGAAGAAGTTCCTGTAAAATCCCCTTTATAGACTTGCTATAGGATATGGCATCTTCACGGACCCAGATATTTCTGTGTTGGAACCACCATCTAGTTACTTTCCAAATAGTAATTCTATATTGAACACGCCAGCGTGATGCTCTGACAGGTATCAGGAATCGTTAGTTTTAACCATTCCAAAATCTTGGGCATTTAAGATGGAGTGGTCCCCACTTTGGCTGCCCGATAACAGCCTCCACCCTTCTGGAAGGCTTTCCACTAGATGTTGGAACATTGCTGCGGGGACTTGCTTCCATCAGCCACAAGAGCATTAGTGAGGTTGGGCACTGATGTTGGCAATTAGACCTGGCTCACAGTCGGCGTTCCAATTCACCCAAAGGTGTTCGATGGGCTTGAGGCTCTGTGCAGGCAGTCAAGTTTTTTCCACACCGATCTCCACGAACCATTTCTGTATGGATCTCGCTTTGTGCACAGGGGCATTGTTATGCTGAAATAGGAAAGGGACTTCCCCAAACTGTTTCCACAAAGAGGAACGACAGAATTGTCTAGCATGTCATTGTATGCTGTAGTATTAAGTTTCCTTCACTGGAATAAGGGGCCTAGCCCGAACCATGAAAAACAGCCCAGAACGTTATTCCTCCTCCTTCAAACTTTACAGTTGGCACTATGCTTCGGGCAGGTAGCATTCTCCTGGCATCTGCCAAACCAGATTCTGTCCGTCGGACTGCCAGATGGCGTTTCCACTGCTCCAGAGTCCAATGGCAGCGAGCTTTACACCCCTCCAGCCAACAATTGGCATTGCTCATGAAGGCTGCTTGGCCATGGAAACTCATTTCATGAAGCTTCGCAACGTACAGTTCTTGTGCTGACGTAGCTTCCAGAGGCAGTTTGGAACTCAATAGTGAGTGACACGTTCTGTGAGCTTGTGTTGCCTACCACTTCGCCTGCAGCCGTTGTTGCTCCTAGACGTTTCCACTTCACATTAACAGCATTTCAGTGACCAGGGAGCTATTAATGAACTGACTTGTTCGAAAGTGGCATGTCGGTGAAAGTCACTGAGCTTGTCATTCTACTGCCAATGTTGTCTATGGAGGTTGCATGGCTGTGTGCTCGATTTACACGCCTGTCAGCAATGGGTGTGGCTGAAATAGCCAAATCAACTAATTTGAAGGGGTGTCCACATACTCTTGGCCATGTACTGTATGTCTAGCAGAGTAAAAACAAAATTGTCTAGATGTGATGGATAGGTATGAAAAAATCGAATATATCAGTGAGATTAAAATCCTTGACCAAGTTGTTAATGCCACTGACACAGGTGCAGGAGCTGTTTGAGATTGTGGCCAGAGCAGTCCAAAGGTGATAAAACGACATTCATATCCGCACCTAATGATCAGAGAAAAATCTGTAATATATCTGTAGTAGGATCATACTGGGTTTGGAGCAATTTTCCTACCTGAGATTACTGTTTTGATATACTCTGAGTGTACAGAACATTTTATAAACACCTACTTTTCATGAATACAGGTGAAAGCTATGACCCCACTTCAATAGAGTAGATGAAGGGAAGGAGACAGGTTAAAGAAGGATTTTTAAGCCTTGAGACAATTGAACATGGATTGTGTATGTGTGCCATTCAGACGGTGAATGGGCAAAGACAAAAATATTTAAGTGCTAATTGAACGTATGTTAGTAGGTTGCAGGCACCGACTAGAAGAACTGCAACGCTTGCTGGGTTTTTCACGCTCAACAGTTTCCTGTGTGTATCAAGAATGCTACACCACCCAAAGAGGACATCCAGCCAACTTGATACAACTGTGGAAGCATTGGAGTCAAGCATCCCAGCTCCCTATGGAACGTTACGACACCTTGTAGAGTCCATGCTCCTACGAATTGCGGCTGTTCTGAAAATTGGGGGTGTAACTCAAATTTGTTAATTCATTTCGTACACTATGATATTCTGTACCGTCGCACCATATTTTTTCCAGAACAGTCCACTGATAAACTACGTCTCATAACAACAAGGGAGCCACAGTTTTGGAATCTACAGAGGATTGACGCTACAACAAATAATGACTGTTGCAAATCTTTGGCATATCATTATTTTTAAGTGGGACTGTTGAATAAATTATAACATCTAGCTGTTATGTCTACGAAAGTAATCTGAGCCAACCTGCTCGTTAATTTGGACATTTATTCCATTAATATTCCACTTGCTAGCTTTGTAGTGTTGTCACGTGATATAGACAAAAACACTCTTGTGCATTGAAAATTGAAGTATAAAGCATAAATCTATTTGTGTCTACTTGACACTGGGAAAGTTGGCTGCACAAAATTCCCCCATCGCATCCCTATGTATCAAGATTAGGTTATAGAGCACCTATCTGAGTTACCTGAACAACATTATAACCCATTCTCTTTCAATAGTTCCATCCTCAGACCCTATCGAGGATTTTTATTGAATGAGCATACGTGTCATCGTGGTCACATTACAAATAAATCAACTTTTTGTGTTCCTGACAGTCAAGGAATAGATCAGTCTGTAATCAACTCAGTCCAGGCTAGTACTGATGTATGATATAGTATTGTGAAAAAATCTAAATCAATCGAACAGTCCATACTAGTCAGTTAAGTTAGTAATCCAGCCGCGGAAAACAAGTCTGAATGCTGGCAATCATATATAACCTATCCTGCGACACATGTTAACATACCTGACTAACCTCCTCGTCAACTTCCTCTTGTCGTTGTGCGGAATCTGAGAAAATCCCTGCGACTGTTTTGGTGTTGACTAACATGACGTTTTCACGCGCCAACGAGTTGTTTGAGTGTGCAGGATACAGCAGAAATGTGTGATCCGCGTTTCCGAGACAAGTAAACATTCATCAAAACAAAGAACTGATCCTTGTACTGTCAACCTGCGTTTTATTGTTTCAGCAAAACTTAACATGTGTAAATATTGGTATGAACATAACAAGATTCAAACACTGAGACATAAACTGAACAAGTTAACAGACATGTGACTACAGAAATGGAATAATGTGTCCTGAACCAAAGGGGGGTCAAAATCAAAAAGTAAACAGTCATTGTCTGTGTGTGGTCACCAGCTGCATTAAGTCTGCAGTGCATCTCCTCCTCGTGGACTGCACCAGAATATATGCCAGTTCTTGCTGTGAGATTACCCCACTCTTCCACCAAGGCACCTGCAAGTCCCGGACATTTCTTTCGGGGGAATGGCCCTAGCCCTCACCCTCTGATCCAACAGGTCCAGACATGCTGAATGGGATTGAGATCCGGGCTTCTTCACTGGCATGGCAGAAACTGACATTCCTGTCTTGCAGGATATCACACACAGAACAAGCTGTATGGCCTGGTGGCATTGTCATGCTGGAGGTCATGTCAGATGAGCCTGCAGGAAGGGTACCACATGAGGGAGGAGGATGTCTTCCTGTAACGCACAGCGTTGAGATTACCTGCAATGACAACAAGCTCTGTCAGATGATGCTGTGACACACTGCCCCGACGATGACGGACGCTCCACTCCAAATCGGTCCCGCTCAGAGTACAGGCCTCGTGTGTAACGCTCATTCCTTCGACGATAAACGCGGAATTCGACCACCTGGTGAGACAAAACTGCGACTCGTCAGTGAAGAGCACTTTTTGCCAGTCCTGTCTGGTCCAGCGACGCTGGGATTGTGCCCATAAGCGACGTTGTGCCGGTGATGTCTGGTGAGGACCTGCCTTACAACAGGCCTACAAGCCCTCAGTCCAGCCTCTCTTCAGACTATTGCGGACAGTCTGAGCACTGATGGAGGGATGGTGCGTTTCTGGTGTACTCGGGCATTGTTGTTGCCATCTGTACCTGTCCCGCAGGTGTGATGTTCGGATGTACCGATCCTGTGCAGGTGTTGTTACACGTGTTCTGCCACTCCGAAGACAATCAGCTATTTGTCCTGTCTCCCTGTAGCGCTGTCTTAGGCATCTCACAGTCGCGGACATTGCAATTTATTGCCCTGGCCACATCTGCAGTCCTCATGCCTCCTTCAGCATGCCTAAGGCACGTTCACGCAGATGAGCAGGGACCTGAGAATCTTTCTTTTTGGTGTTTTTCAGAGTCAGTAGAAAGCCTCTTTAGTGTCCTAAGGTTTCATAACTGTAACCTTAATTGCCTACCGTCTGTAAGCTGTTGTTGTGTCTTAACGACCGTTCCACAGGTGCATGTTCATTAATTGTATATGGTTCATTGAACAAGCATGGGAAACGTGTTTAACCATTTACAATGAAGATCTGTGAAGTTATTTGGATTTTTACAAATGATCTTTGAAAGACAGGGTCCTGAAAAGGGACGTTTCTTTTTTTTTCTATTTTTATTTTCTTTTTTTTTAGTTTACATTCTGTGAAAGGTACGACACTTTGCATTGGTGTAGTTGCTGTAGACTATTTCTGCCGTGAATCGGTTTTCCCGCACTGCCAGAGTGAGAGGGGTTCTTCCTAGCGCCTTCAGATGCGGTCTCGGTCAGGGAATCAGAGCACCTGTAAAATTAAGGTTTGGGATCTGGCTGAGTTGTCAATGTGCCGGTTTATGCGATGAGCTCTCATCACTTCGATTTCGTTCCAGCTAGATCTGGAACCACTCTGGAAGTGATCTATTGATGAAAGATGAAAGAAAGCATTCTGAGCCTCAGTTTTTTCCTCTATATTGGCATTTCTCGTTGTCTCTACGTTGCAAGTCCTGGTAGCGAGTCAACCGGTCCATTCTGATTTGGCCCTGAGTTGACATCTCCTTACATTTGTCAACTCTATCGCCAAGCTTTGTGCACTCAGCTCGAAATCTTTTAAGATCAGTAACGCACTTGGAAACGTCATCCTGAATAAAATCCAACTTTGTTGTTACTCCAGTAAACTCACAGGTGATGACTCATTATTTTGCATAGCTTCATCTAGCATGGTGGCTAGCGCTTTGCTGTCAGGAGATGAAGTCGTTGATTTAGCTCGTAAAGCGTGGTGTTCCATAGCGAGTAAGTTACTAAATACTGTTAAACAGGTTAGCTGTTAATACATCATGGAAATGGTTCAGACGTGCTCATGGGTAAACCTAAAAATGATAATGCAAGAGAAGGAGCTCCTGTTCCAATACACTTTTCTAGGCTTAAATGTTAATTTCGCTTTATGCAATTCATTGAACTTTTGTTCTTTCAGAAATGATTGTGCAGCAGCAAATTTGAAAAGATTACCAAAGTATTATTTTCACTCCACTTAACCTTCTCATCAGTGGAATCAGCCTACACTGCTTTCAGCCATCGCTAACAAGCAACCTCAGAATCATTCTATAACCATGGCAACATCCTCACTTCCTGCATTCCATCTGGCTCATCTGCTGTCTCCCACCCTCAGCCTCACTCAGTAATTGTGATCCTTTTTCATGTTACACCAAGTTGAACGTGTCTGATCCAGATTGTGCTCCTTTATCATAGTCCCCCGGGTCCAAGTTCTCCCTTGAGCCAGCAATAAATTGGATATTGAGTCTTTCATGAAGTCTTCCAATTCCCTTGCCAAGAGAGACTTATTGGGACCTACCATAAGTAGCCATGTAGCTGCCCTGGCCTGATTATTAACATGAGCCACTATGTAAGGCTGAGTCTCCCCCTACTTAGGCCTTGTCTCCTGTCTTGCATGACTAGAGTTCACTCCTAGATGAACAAAATCAATTTAAGTGTTACATAAACTCTGATAAAATGCCACAGTCTCACCAGTTTTGCATTGATCTGTTTGTACATTTCCAACCGTTAAATCATGTGATGAAAAAAAAACATCCTGGAACCATGAACTGTGACAATCCATCCCCAAACTGAGGATGACCTGACTGAGGATAGGGTGATATAAGAAGGGGTTAGTTGGAGGGCCCGGCTAGACCAGTCCCAGTGGTTCTATCTCATTAGCCTGCTGTGGGTTATGCCTGCTAGGAGGACCAGTCCCATCTCCTCAGCTCAGTTCTTTAATGTCACACAGGATGAGGAGCTAACCTTCCAGGCTCTCAAAGCGTTATTTCTGCAGGTTTGCTGTGTGGCATGCTGTTTCATCAGTGTCGTTTAGCTGATTTCTCCTCTTGAGTAACTTCCTGGTTGTGGAGGTGGATGAAGGTTGTAGTGAAAGGGAGCTCTTCTGGCGAGGAGCCAGAGAGCAGGGCTCTGTTTCAGGGGTGATGGGTGCTGTGTGTGTGTCCTGTGTGGTGTGTGTGTGGTGTGTGTGTTTGTTTGTGCGAGCGTGCGAGCGAGCGTGCGTGAGTGTGTTATGTGTGTGTGTCCGCCCCTCTTCTCCCATGGGGAGTCTTGGCAGCAGGTGTGACATGCCGTAATGGGAAATTATGCTGCCCGGTGCAAAAACTCTTTGGAAAGGGGTCACCCACTGTCAACTCGACCAAGTGTGTAACAGAAAACCACTCAGCCTTTAATGAAGCTGTCACATTTTTGTTAGTGCAGAAGTTATTAATGGACATTCATATATTGTTGTTGGGTTCACATTCTTGAGAGGAGTCTCCTGAGATGTGAGGGGTCAGTGTTTGGGGCTCATCACCATAGGGTTTTAATTATTGTGACGCTAGGAAATGCTTGCCAGGCACATTTAGTGCTCTTTCTTCAACAATCATGAACGTGATCATTCATCAAGTGGTAATATACAGATCTAGGAACAATGTTATGGACGTTCCCCTTAGCTCTTCAAAGACTGGGGTTGTATTTTACATCACCCTTTTTTTGCACTTTGCAGTATACCAGTAGCAGCCTACAGTGCAGTGCTCCAGTCATTTCGTGTAATAATCACCCTGTGTGTCTCTCCTTTCTCATCTGTGTTGCCCTCTCTGCAGGACGTGTGTCTCTCCTTTCTCATCTGTGTTGCCCTCTCTTGCAGGAGTGTGTCTCTCCTTTCTCATCTGTGTTGCCTCTCTGCAGGAAGTGTGTCTCTCCTTTCTCATCTGTGTTGCCCTCTCTGCAGGAAGTGTGTCTCTCCTTTCTCATCTGATGTTGCCCTCTCTGCAGGATGTGTGTCTCTCCTTTCTCATCTGTGTTGCCCTCTGCAGGATGTGTGTCTCTCCTTTCTCATCTGTGTTGCCCTCTCTGCAGGATGTGTGTCTCTCCTTTCTCATCTGTGTTGTCCTCTCTGCAGTGTGTGTCTCTCCTTTCTCATCTGTGTTGCCCTCTCTGCAGGATGTGTGTCTCTCCTTTCTCATCTGTGTTGTCCTCTTTGCAGGATGTGCCTTTCTAACGTACTGCGCCAGAGAGTCAGCACTGAAGGCCCAGAGCGCCCTCCATGAACAGAAGAACTCTGCCAGGGTAATGCCCCTGATCTGCCTCTGTCAGAGGCTAGGGCCCCCGGGTCCAGGGCCTGGCATGGACATGTCTGCATTAATGTTACTACTCTAACACAACCACATCACATAGACACTCACACATACTGAACTGAAGTCAGCCATACTGACACCTTGCACAACGTGTATGCTCACAATATTTTATATATGTTTTTATAAGACAGGCTTGATGGTCCATCCTGTCCTTTTTCTGTCCTCTCGTCCTTTTTAAAATGTTTGCACCACACACACGCACGCGCACACACGCACGCGCACACACGCAGACACACACACACACACACACACACAACACACACACACACAACACACACACACACACACACCCACACACACACACACACACACACACACACACCACCAGCACAACACACACACACACACACATTCCTAATTGCCTCAGGAAATCCACTCTCATTATCACATATAATCAAACAATAAATACCCACAATAATTTTTAGCACAAATATGGCCATCTGGAGATTTAATTTTAGACTGTTTTTTAAATTCTGTTTAGTTTGGTTGATATGTTTTTGAATGAAAATGATGTCCTCCTACTGTACCATGACAAACCCACAGTGTAATACATAAGCCCATCCAGTACCTACAGTATGCTGGAGATGTTCCTGATCTTATGTCTATATACTGTACAGTATGTACATGGGGATATATAGTTCTAGACATAATATCCTGGGAATTAGAGGTCTGATTGATCCAGCCTGTGGCCCCTGCAGAGGAGAGGGCCCCCTGCTATGGTCTCCAGATCCCTCCTCTTTTCCCTGGTTTAGGCTGGTTAGAGCCTCTGGCATCCATCCTGGTCCCTAGGAGGGAGGCAGGGGAGAGGTGGATGGGCTGGGGGCTTCTCTGTGGCGGGTTAATCAGCTGTTTGCAGTGCTCTGTCTGGAGATCTCCTGGGTAATACATTGAGCGTTCGTTTCCACCACGACCACTAACACACCACTAACACTGCTGTAATGGAGTCCCTCTGAGACCACCTCTTGTCTTTTAATTCTCACTGCTCTCTAATGAGGTGATTGTTGTGATTGGTTTACATACTGCAGTGCAGGTATTCCCCCAGGGGTACACACAATGCCGTCGGGGGTACGCCAAATACATTTTTTATTCACATTTAAAAAATAAATAAATACATGTTTTCTTTGTAACTTTGTTTTTCCTTCACATTGTCAAACATTGATATTTTCCAACAGGGCTATGCATTTGGGTGAGGTTTTTTTCTCGCCTGAGTAGCCTCGTTTCACTGCCAAAAATAAAATTAAACCATCTAGTGTTCAGCAAAATAACAACACAATGTCAAATACATGTAGGCTAGTCAAATAATTAACATCCAATCACCTTAACCGTTACTCTCTCGCGGGTATTCCACTGACGGTCCGTATGTARCCAAACATAGYTGCTGCTCATGTTGGTATCWGTACTGATGGTGCAAAAGCTATGACAGGGAGACATAGTGGAGTGRTAAYGYGCRTGCAAGCAGTTGCTCCCGACGCCACTTGGGTACACTGCAKCATCCACAGAGAGGCTCTTGCTACCAAAGGAATGCCTGACAGCTTGAAAGACGTTTTGGACACTACAGTGAAAATGGTTAACTTTGTTAAAGCAAGGCCCCTGAACTTTTGTGTATTTTCTGCACTATACAATGATATGGGCAGAGACCATATCGCTGGTCGCTGATATGGGCAGCAACCAGCGACGCTTTTACAACATACTGAAGTGCGCTGGTTATCAAGGGGCAAAATATTGACACGTTTTTTWAAATTGAGAGACGAGAATACATTTTTCTTTACTGACCGTCATTTTCACTTGTCGGACTGCTTGTATGATGACGAGTTTCTCATACGACTGGCCTATCTGGGTGATGTTTTTTCTGATCTGAATCTAGGATTACAGGGACTCTCCGCAACTATATTCAATGTGCGGGACAAAATTGAGGCTRTGATTAAGAAGTTGGAGCTCTTCTCTGTCTGYATTAACAAGGACAACACACAGGTCTTTCCATCATTGTATGATTTTTTGTGTGCAAATGAACTCAAGCTTACGGAAAATGTCAAATGTGATATAGGGAAGCACCGGAGTGGCAATTACACAGGTACTTTCCCGAAACGGATGACACAAACAACTGGATTCGTTATCCCTTTCATGCACTGCCTCCAGTCTACTTACCGATATCTGAACAAGAGAGCCTCATTGAAATTGCAACAAGCGGTTCTGTGAAAATGTTATTTAATCAGAAGCCACTGCCAGATTTCTGGATAGGGCTGCGCTCAGAGTATCCTGCCTTGGCAAATCGCACTGTTAAGACACTGATGCCCTTTGCAACCATGTACCTATGTGAGAGTGGATTCTCGGCCATCACTAGCATGACAACTAAATACAGGCACAGACTGTGTGTGGAAAACGATTTAAGACTGAGACACTCTCCAATACAACCCAACACTGGAGAGTTATGTGCATCCTTTCAAGCACACTCTTCTCATTAACCTGTGGTGAGTTATTTACAATTTTCGATKAATAAATAAGGTTTTATATGTAAGAGGGCTGAATAAAGAGCAAAATTATTGATTATAATTATATTATTATTTGTGCCCTGGTCCTATAAGAGCTCTTTGTCACTTTCCACGAACCGGGTTGTGACAAAAACTCACACTCATTCTTATGTTTAATAAATGTATTGTATAGTGTGTGTGTGGCAGGCTTACAAAGATGGCAAAAAACAACATTTGAGAGTGTGCTGACCCTGGTGCTAGAGGGGGTACGCAGCTGGAGGTTGAATGTTTGAAGGGCTACAGGGCTATAAAAAGTTTGTGAACCACTGCTGTAGAGGTTCCTGCTTTAATGGCTCGTATCTGGATAAGGGTCAATGTTATGTCTATGAGATTTGGGTAAACGTGAGTTGTATTATAGTGAATAGCTCCCAGCAAGAGGTCAGTCCTTCAATCTGCAGCAGAACCACATAGAGATCCATCCTCCCATCCGTCCCTCGCCCTCCTTAATAAAGAGGCTGTGTGAGGTGGCAGGCCAACCCTCATAAGGATGTTTTCATCAGGTCATCACGCTCTGAGGTCCTCCATGACAGCCCTATGATGCTCCTGCTCTTCCAGACTGTCCAGACTGGGCTGGCTGTTTCAGGCCTGACTGTGCAGTCTGGATGCGTCCGCCTCAAACTGTCAGGAAACCTAAATGTGCAGGCCTTAAAATGGATCATCAGGCAGGTTGCAGGCCCTTTGGAAAATAAAACCAGTCGACCAAAAACAGGGCTTGAATTGCACATGAACTCGATGAATGAGACTATCATGCCGGCCAGTCCTTGTCTGCGGTCTGCCAGAGACCAAAACAGGCAGGGCCAGAGCAATATGGCTCTCCCGGCTCACTTTGATCGGCTCCTGGCTTGTCTTGAAGAGAATTGCCTTTTGAGGGCAGAAGGTCAGGGACGATAAGAGCTTTCCAATTCCTCTGTAGATTTTCAAAGTGCCATGTTTCCATCATTATTGTCAGTCTGTTTGAGAGAGGACTCTCTGGAGCTGGAGAGTGAGAGGGGAGACGGGGAGGAGGACGGGATGGTATGTGTGTGATCTGCAAGGAGTCACCAAGGTGTCGTGCAGATTGACTGAGAATTCAATTCTGGGGAATCTCAAATTCCAGTCTTAGCCAATGTCTCTTACCATGCTGCCGTCCAAGAGGACATTCTGCTTTGTTGGGCGTATTTTGTGTTTTTGTTTACATACAGTTGAAGTCGGAAGTTACATACACTTAGGTTGGAGTTATTAAAACTCGTTTTTTAACCCATCAAAATTTCTTGTTAACAAACTATTGTTTTGGCAAGTCGGTTAGGACATCTACTTTGTGCATGACAAGACAAGTCATTTTTCCAACATTTATTACAGACAGATTATTTCACTTATAATTCACTGTATCACAATTCCAGTGGGTCAGAAGTTTACATACACTAAGTTGATTGTGCCTTTAAACAGCTTGGGAAATTCCAGAAAATTATGTCATGGCTTCCGAAGCTTCTGATAGGCTGATTGACATCATTTTGAGTCAATTGGAGGTGTACATGTGGATGTATTTCAGGCCTACCTTCAAACTCAGTGCCTCTTTGTTTGACATCATGGGAAATCAAAAGAAATCAGCCAGCCTCATAAAAACTTGTAGACCTCCACAATCTGGTTCATCCTTGGGAGCAATTCCAAACGCCTGAAGATACCACGTTCATCTGTACAAACATTAGTACACAAGTATAAACACCATGGGACCACTCAGCCGTCATACCGCTCGGGAAGGAGACGCGTTCTGTCTCCTAGAGATGAACATACTTTGGTGCGAAAAGTGCAAAAATCCCAGAACAACAGCAAAGGACCTTGTGAAGATGCTGGAGGAAACAGGTAAAAAGTATCTAATATCACAGTAAAACGAGTCCTATATAAACATAACCTGAAAGGCCACTTAGAAAGAGAAGCACTGCTCTAAACCTCCATAAAAAAGACAGACTCAGGTTGCAATGCACATAGGGACAAATTTGTACTTTTTGGAGAAATGTACTCTAGTCTGATGAAACAAAATAGAAATGGGTATATGGCAATGACTACATCGTGTAATGTTTTTAGAAGAAAAGGAGAGGGGGAGGTCTTGCAGAGCGAAGAACAGCACTCTCCCAAACGTCGGCTAAACCAGGCACGTTCACGGGGGGGTGGGCCAGTCTAGATCTGTGTGGCAAATGGCCATTAAGCGAAACCAGAAGTCAAGGTATGTTGGTAGTGGCCATTCAAAAGCCCGTGGAGACCTCAATGCTATAGAATTTGTGGGCAGATACTGGAAAAGTGTGTGTGAGCAAGGAGAGTGGACCTACAAACGCTGAATTAAGTTAAACCAGTAATTGTTCTGTCAGGCAGGAATGGGACATCAATTCCCAACTCCAATTTATTGTGGACGCTTGAGGAAGTCTACCCAGGCAACATTTTTGACCCAAGTTAAACTATTTAAAGGCAATGCTACCACATACTACTTGTGTGCATGTCAACTTCTGACCCACTGGGAATGTGATGAAAGAAATAAAAGCTGAAATAAATAATTCTCGACATTTCACTTTCTTAAAATAAAGTGGTGATCCTAACTGACCTAAGACAGGGAATTTTTACTAGGATTAAATGTCAGGAATTGTGAAAAACTGAGTTAAAATGTATTTGGTTAAGGTGTATGTAAACTTCCGACTTCAACTGTATCTAGTGATTACCTACATGTAAGTGTCATCATGGTGTCTTTATGTCCCGTCGATATGATCTGCCAGACAGGAGTCAGTGTGCACACTACAGTAATGTCATCAGAGGCTTATTAACAGTCTCCCCTGGAATGCTTATAGGGCGCTATGTTTACCTGCCTATTCAGCATGTTCCCCAATGTAGGGCATGCAGCGTGGTCTTTGGACAGGTTAGGTCATCTCTGTGAATGATTTCTCCACGGATCCGATTAATTTACCCCTTCCCGTATAAACACGCTCCAGAACATCTCTCCGCTGTTTGCCTAATGTCCTCCCATCACGCTGCTTTTGGAGGCGGTAGAATCTTGAAAAGAAGCCGGTTCTTCTCCTTTCCCTTCCAGGCCGTGTGGCGGAGGCATCCTCTACTCCAATTAGCTGCTGGTGGAGGATGAAACAGGCCTGTTAATTGCCGCTACGTAAGCCCAAAAGCCAATTACAAAGTCTGCTGCGGAAAAGGACCCAGCATCTCTTTCTCTTCTACTATCATCCTCCTCCTTTCTATACCTTCCATTTCTCTTTCACTCGTACCCCCTCCCTTCTTCCTCTTTCTCCCACCCTTTCTCTCTCTGTCTCTACAGCACTCACTCCTCCTTCCTCCTGTCTTTTTGTCTTGCTGATGTGTGTGTTGAGGTGCTGCCCCAGCCTCATGCTTGTCGTTTCATCATGCGTGGAGGTGTCTGTGGAGAGATCCACATTTCTTGCTTTCTGACTGAGCTCCACAAGCACCTGAACCCTTTATTAATAACCAGGCAGCCAAGCGCAACCGCTGTCTGACTTTAGCCAGGGAGGTAAGTAGAAAGAAAAAGTTCCCCACCCAGGAGTTTAGAACTGTTTATCCTCAAACTTCGAAGGGCAAGCCTGAATGTTCTGCTTCCACTAAATTGAGTAATAGAATGTTTTTCCTGTAGTTCTTTTCCTTCTAATTTATTATATATTTATTTTGCTGGGAAAGGCAGAGAAAATTGTCTTTACTGTGTCAGATACATAGAAATGGGTCAGGGGGGAGATGTTGGATGTCACTGAACACGCTCGACGGACCAGTTCATACATGTTT
>NC_036855.1:58396337-58397746 GCF_002910315.2 Salvelinus sp. IW2-2015
GACACTCCCAGCTTACGACACAGATGCTGCCTAGAACAGTTGGTATATTTAGTCTTTGTCTTTGTACGTTCAGTAAGAACATGCCAGCAACACACACACATCATTGACACCCCCCAACTATAATCTCTGCTCGCATTCCTCTTTATCTCTATGTAAAGACGTGTTAATTGATATATTTAGTGGCGGGGCCTCATCAGGATTCAGGGTAAGGCTGTCTGTCTGTGACGCAGCATCACCGTATCTTATCAGAGGACACACTAAGCTTCCTTCGACAGGGTCCACCTCTGGACCGCCACACCACAGCCTCAAGGCAGCTTAAACTAATTACTGAAGCCATACAGGGCCCGGCCCGCCATTCTTTTTAAGGACAAATTGTGTTCTGTTGCTGGTCAATTTGCCCTCTGTGCAAGATTTGTCACCCTCCAGTGCATACGAGCCTTTCCTGTTATGAGAAACGAAAAAAGGCCTGGATCCAGATATGAGAGAACTGAGGGAAGTCTTCTATGGCTGCCCAGGCTAGCCTCCCGCCTGGCTCCACACCATCAATTACATCTATATCGGTTTCTCTCTTTTCCCCGACCGCTTTAGAGGAGAAATTAAAAAGATGTTTTTTCTTATCCCCCTGGGATGAACCCATTTTCTACCCTGCTGCACCGGCTACGGCCGTCCTCCCGATTAAAGAGTGAATGGAATCGCAACGAAGGGATGGAACTCCATATTGTCTTCCATTATGATGCCAGTACTCCTGAAATAGGGTTGCAAAATTCCGGTAACTTTCAATAAGTTCTCTGGTTTTCCTGAAATCCTAGTTGGGGGATTTTCTAAATCAAGAGGGAATAAGCAGAATATCCATAATCCTCCAACTAGGATTTTCTGGTAAACCGGGAAATTTATCTAAAGTTCACAGAATTTTGCACTATGCCTCACAAATTAATTTGGTTCCATCTGATGGGATTTTCAACCTTCCAGAGTGCAAATGGTATTCCTACCAGCCTGCATGGGGAGCCTCCTTTTACAATCAACTGGAAGGAGGGCAAACATCAGTCATAGTGAAGTTGCCCTTAACCAGAGCGTGAAGATGGCAGGCCATGGGCGCTGGACAGATGAAAGGCAGAAATAGTGTTTTTTAAAGGCCGCAGGGCTGCAACCATTTGTCCTCTCAGTACTTTACGGACCTCCAAAGACTTCAAAGCCAGGTTGTTAGTATGGAAGCATATACTGTATGATCAATGACTGTATCAGGTACAATGAAGGTGACCTAAGCCATAATTACCTTTCAGGAATGTGCAGTGCCAAAGTTCTCACACACCCCTCCTTTCTCCTCTCCCCTCCCAGCTCCTCTCTCCTGAACACACCCCTCCTCTCTCCTCACACACCCCTCCCAGCTCCTTTCTCCTCACACACCCCTC
>NC_036855.1:58403559-58406288 GCF_002910315.2 Salvelinus sp. IW2-2015
CTCCTCAGACATGTTCCCTCCAGGCCTCTCTGCCAGCTCGACCACCACACACCTCCCAGCTCCTCTTCCCTCGCCTCACACACCCTACCAGCTCGCCCTTTCTTCCTCTCTCGTAAACCACACCCAGCCGCTTCATCTCTCTGCCTCTCCTCCTCACTTACCACCCTGCCCATCTCCTCTATCCTCCATCACCGCACTCCAACCCCCCTCCCAGCAGTCGCCTGTCTCCTCACACATCCCTTTGCTTTCCTTGCTCTCCGCACCCACCGCCCCGTGCCCAGGCTCCTCTTCCTCCTCTACACACCCCTCGTCTCCGCTCCGTAGTCACACACCCCTCCTCAGCTCCTCTCTCCTCACACACCCTCCCAGACTCCTCTCACTTCACACAACCCCTCCTGGCTACTTTCTCCCTCTCTCCTAAACACACCCTCCAGCTCCTGCTCTCCTCCACACACCCCTCCCATCTCCCTCTCTCCTCACACCACCGCCCTCCCACGAGCTCCGCATTCTCCTCTCTCCGGTAAACAACACCCGTCCTCTCTCCTCTCCTCACACACCGCCTCCAGCTCCTCTTCCTCTCTCCTCACACCACCTCCTCCCAGCTCCTCTCTCCTCACACACCCCTCCCCACTCCATCTTCCTCTCTCTAAACACACCCTCATCTTCCTTCTCTCCTCACACACCCCCTCCAGGTCCTCTCATCCCAACTCCTCCTCTCCTCACACACCCCCTCCTTCTTCCTCTCTCCCGCACACACCCTCCCAGTCTCCTCTCCTCAAAACCGCCCTCCCAGCTCCACTCTCCTCACACACCGCCTCCCAGCTCCTTCTGCTTCCTCTCTCTCCTACACCCCCCCCCCCCCCCAGTTCCTCTCTCCTCTCTCCTCACACACCTCCTCGAGCTCCTCTCTCCTCACGCATACCCTCGCTTCACCAGCTCCTCTGCTTCCTTAACACACCCCTCCTTTCTCCTCACACACGCCCTCCCAGCTCCTCTCTCCAGCTCCTCTCCCTCACACACCCCTCCCAGCCCTCCCTTCTCCTCACACACCCTCCCAGCTCCTCTCCCCTCACACACCCCTCCCAAGCTCCTTATTCCCCTCACCACCCCCTCCCAGCTCCTCGTCTCCTCTCTCCTAAACCACACCCCTCCTTTCTCCTCTCTTCTAAACACACCCTCCCAGCTCCTCTCTCCTCAACACACCCCTCCTAGCTCCTCTCTCCTCACACACAACCCTCCTTTCTCCTCGTCTCCTCACACCCCCTCCCAGCTCCTTTCTCCTCTTCCTAAACACACCCCTCCTCTCTCTTCTCCTCACACAGCCCCCCCAGCTCCTTTCTCCTCTCTCCAAACAGCATACACCTCCTCTTCCTTCTCCTCACACACCCCTCCCAGCTCCTTTCTCCTCTTCCTCACACACCCCTCCCAGCTCCTCTCTCCTCACACATCCCTCCCAGTTCCTCTTCCTCACACACCCCTCCAGCTCCTTTCTCCCTCTCTCCTAAATACACACCCTCCACACGCTACTCCTATCATCCTCACACACCCCTCATTCTCCTCTCTCCTCACACACCCCTCCCAACTCCTCTCTCCTCAACGAACCCCTCCCAGCTCTTTCTCCTCTCTCCTAAACACACCCTCCCAGCCCTTTGCCCCTCACACACCCTCCCAGACTCCTTTCTCCTCTGCTCCTCACACACCCCTCCACTCCTTTCTCCTCTCTCCTCACGACACCCCAGCGCTTCCGCCCTCCCAGCCCCTCCGCTCCTTCTCCTCTCTCCTAAATACAAGCCCTCCCAGCTCCTTTCTCCTCTCTCCTAAACACACCCTCCCAGCTCCTTTCCCCTCACCCACACCCCTCCCAGCTCCTTTCTCCTCTCTCCTCACACACCCCTCCCAGCTCCTCTCTCCTCACACACCCTTCCCAGCTCCTCTCCCCTTATACACCCATCCCCCACCCACCCCCACATTCTTTGTAGCTGACAGGTGGAGCCGGAGCCCAACTCTACCGGTGCATGGCAGTSTGCTCTAATGTATCTGCTTCCAAGACTGTAATGAGGCAGAACTGGTAAATGTGAGGACAGTATTGTTAACATTGCTGCCTCACTGGGATGGATAGTGATGGGAAGTGCCTGGATGCTGTGGGGTCGTGTCCAAGACAGATAGACCTAGTCACCCACTCCTCTTCTTTCTCACACTCTTCCTCTTCTGTCACTCTTTACTGAGCCTCCCTGTTCTGTGTTGTGTGTGCTGTGCTGTACTGTACTGCACTGTGCTGTACTGTGCTATGTGGTACTGTGGTATGCTGTGCCGGCAGGCCAGGCCAGTGCCCAACCCATTCGAATTCCCAGCACACTTTAGCAATCACCAAAGACATCAAGRCAATCTGCGCATATTTGTTAAAAAAAAACAAAAGAACATGGTGTTGCTGAGTTCASCAGAAGCAGGAACCGAGCAGAACCGAGCAGAACAGAGCAGAACCGAGCAGAACAGAGCAGAACCGAGCAGAACAGAGCAGAACAGAGCAGAAAGACTCATCAAACAGTGCAGTTAATCACACACAGACGGGTGCAAACTCTCTGCTGATTCAAACACACACGSACACACACAGACAAACACACAGACAAATACACACAAACTCCCAGAAAGCAGAAGAGATCTAAGGCTTTTATTTGTGCCAGGACAGTAAACGTGCTGTGTGTTGTCCTGTGTACAGGAGTTGTACAGGG
>NC_036855.1:58413123-58417924 GCF_002910315.2 Salvelinus sp. IW2-2015
CTTGGGGGTCAGCGGGGCTTTTAAAGTTAGTTTGAGGTGCTAAAGTGATGAGTCATCAGGGAGCTAGCGTGGAGACACTGGAGTGGAGTGGGCTTGCATATTAATCACGGAGCATCACCAGGACAAACTCCTCCATCGTCGTGTCTAAAGGATTAGCTGCTCCACCCAGCGCCATGCTTCTCTCCCTCCTCTCCTCTCTCTCCTCTCCTCCTCTCCCTCTCCTCTCCCTCTCCTCTCCTCTCCTCTCCTCTCCTCTCCTCTCCTCTCCTCTCCATTTTAGAAAGTACCTTTGCAGCGTATCTCTTTTGCACCCCTGAGGGGCCCCTGTGTTGAGGATCAGTGTGGCGGATGTGTTGTTACCTACCCTTACCACCTGGGGGGCGGTCCGTCAGGAAGTCCAGGATCCAGTTGCAGAGGAAGGTGTTTAGTCCCAGAGTCCTTAACTTAGTGATGAGCTTTGTGGGCACTATGGTGTTGAACGCTGAGCTGTAGTCAATGAATAGCATTCTCACATAGGTGTTCCTTTTGTCCAGGTGKRAAAGGGCAGTGTRGAGTGCAATAGAGATTGCGTCATCTGTGGATCTGTTGGGGCGGTATGCAAATTGGAGTGAGTCTATGGTTTCAGGGATAATGGTGTTTATGTGAGCCATGACCAACCTTTCAAAGCACTTCATGGCTACAGATGTGAGGTTGTCATTTAGGCAGTTTACCTTAGTGTTCTTGGGTACAGGCACTATGGTGGTCTACTTAAAACATATTGGTATTACAGACTCGGACAGGGAGAGGTGGAAAATGTCAGTGAAGACACTTTCCAGTTGGTCAGCGCATGCTCGCAGTAATCCGTCTGGCCCTGCGGTCTTGTGAACGTTGACCTGTTTAAAGGTCTTACTCACATCGGCTGCGGAGAGCATAATAACACAGTCTTCCGGAACAACTGGTGCTCTCATGCATGTTTCAGTTATCTGCCTCGAAGCGAGCATAGAAGTAGTTTAGCTCATCTGGTAGGCTCGTGTTACTGGGCAGCTCTCGGCTGTGCTTCCCTTTGTAGTCTGTAATGGTTTGCAAGCCCTGCCACATCCGACGAGCTAGAGAGCCGGTGTAGTACGATTTGATCCTGTATTGACATTTTTCCTGTTTGATGGTTCGTTGGAGGGCATAGCGGGATTTATTATAAGCTTCCTGCTCCTTGAAAGCGGCAGCTCTAGCCTTTAGCTTTAGTGCGGATGCTGCCTGTAATCCATGGCTTCTGGTTGGGGTATGTACGTACGGTCACTTTGGGGACGACGTCATCGATGCACTTATTAATGAAGCCAATGACTGATGTGGTGTACTCCTCAATGCCATCGGAGGAATCCCAGAACATATTCCAGTCTGTGCTAGCAAGACAGTCCTGTAGCTTAGCATCATATTCATCTGACCACTTTTTTATTGATCTAGTCACTGGTGCTTCCTGCTTAAATTTTTTCTTGTAAGCAGGAATCAGGAGGATAGAATTATGGTCAGATTTGCCAAGTGGAGGGCGAGGGAGAGCGTGGAGGGCGAGGGTGGTCCAGAGTATTTTTTCTCTGGTTGCACATTTAACATGCTATTAGAAATTTGGTATAACGGATTTAAGTTTCCCTGCATTAAAGTCCCCGGCTACTAGGAGCGTCTCCTCTGCGTGAGCGTTTTCTTGTTTGCTTATGGCAGAATACAGCTTATTCATTGCTGTCTTATTGCCAGCCTCTGACTGTGGTGGTATTTAAACAGCTATGAAAAATACAGATGAAAACTCTCTAGGTATGTATTGTGGTCTACAGCTTATCATGAGAAACTCTACCTCAGGCAAGCAATAGCTCGAGACTTCCTTAGATATCGTGCACCAGCTGTTATTTACAAAAATACATAGTCCGCCGCCCCTTGTTTTACCAGACGCTGCTGTTCTATCCTGCCAGTACAGCGTGTAACCAGCCAGCTGTATGTTGATAGTGTCGTCGTTCAGCCACGACTCCGTGAAGCATAAGATGTTACAATTTTTAATGTCCCGTTGGTAGTTTAATCTTCCGCGTAGCTCGTCGATTTTATTCTTCAAAGATTGCACGTTTGCTAGCAGAATGGAGGGAAGTGGGGGTTTATTCGATCACCTATGAATTTTCAGAGGGCAGCTCGCCCTTTGGCCCCTTTTTCTCAGCATCCTCTACACGCAAATCAGGGGGATCTGCGACTGTTCCCGAGAAAGCAGTACATCCTTYACATCGGGCTTGTCAGTCGTGAAAGGAAAAAAAGGATTCTGCCAGTCCGTGGTGAGTAATCACAGTCCTGATGTCTAGAAGTTATTTTCGGTCATAAAAGACGGTAGCGGCAACATTATGTACAAAATAAGTAAAAAAATATTTTACAAACAACTCAAATAAACGAACAAAAAAACACAATAGGTTGGGGACAACCGGCCAATCTTACATAGGGTAGAATATGGTATTAGTAGTGTTTAGGGTAGGATACGGTATTAATAGTTTATAGTGTAGAATATTGTATTAGTAGTTTATAGGGTAGGATATGGTATCTGTAGTGTATAGGTGTCACGCTCGTCTTCCTCCTCGTCTGAAGAGGAGCATGGATCGGACCAAAACGCAGCGTGGGTTGAATACATATCTTTTAATAAAGCAACGAAGACGAAAAACACACTTGACAAAATACAAAACAAATAAACGACGTGAACAAACGAACGAACGAAAACAGTACCGTGTGGCGCACAAACACAGACACGGCAACAATCATCCACAAACAAACAGTGAGAACAGCCTACCTTAATATGGTTCTCAATCAGAGGAAACGTAAAACACCTGCCCCTGATTGAGAACCGTATCAGGCTAGTTGACAACCCAACATAGAAACACATAACATAGAATGCCCACCCAGCTCACGTCCTGACCAACTAAACAAGACTAAACAAAGGAAATAAGGTCAGGAACGTGATAAATAGACAGATGAGTAGAGAGGAAAGAACAAGAGAAAGGGGCGCAGAATCGAAAAGTGATTTGACGAGCAAGTATCGTAGACAAGACGAGTTGAGAGAGAGGAGAGAGAGAGAGAGAGAGAGAGAGAAACTGAGAGAATGAGAAGGAGAGAGAGAGAGAGGAGAGGGGGATGAGAAAAAGAAGAGAGGGAGCAGATGAGAGGAGGAGAGAGGGAGAGAAGAGAGAGAAGAGAAGGATCTGGAGGCGGTTGGGGCGGACCGTGAAGGCGAGATCCGTGGACGAAAGAACGTTGAGAGAGGGGATGGAGAGATGCAGAGGAGAGAGAGAGGAGAGAGAGAGAGACAGGGGTTAGACAGAGAAGAGAGAGGAGAGAGAAGGAGAGAGATAGAGAGAGTAGAGGGAACGGGGATAAGAAGAGAAGAGAGAAGAAAGAGAGATAGAGATCGGGATGAATGAGAAGACGAGAGGATGGAAGAGAGGAAGAGGATAGACAGGAGAGGAAAGGAGGAAGAGAAGAGAGGATAGACGAGGGAAAGAAGGAGAGAGGAGAAGAGAGAGAGACGTGGGATCACAGGAGAAAAGAGAAGAGAGGGATGGAAAGTAGAGGAGAGAGAGAGCAGGAGATAGGGAGAGAGAGAGAAGGAGGAGAGAGACGATGAGAGAGACGAGGAGAAGACGAGAGGAAGAACGAGAGAGTAGAGTAACGGTGGAGAAGAGATTAGTACAGGAGAGAGAGAGAAGGAGATAGAGATCAGAGAAGAAAGAGACGGGGATAGACAGAGAGAAGACGGGACGATAGACAGAGAGAGACGGGGATGACAGAGAGAGCGGGAAGGACGAGAGAGACGGGGATAGACAGAGAGGAGAACGGGGATGAGACAAGAAGAGACGGGGTAGACAGAGAGAGACGGGGATGACAAGAGAGCAGACGGGGATAGACAGAGAGAGAACGGATAGACAGAGAGGAAGAGGGATAGACAGAGAGAGAAGAGGCGGGGATAGACAGAGAAAGGTAGAAAAGAGAGAGAGAGAGACGAGGAGCGAGGGATAGACTAGAGAGAAGAGAGAGAGATGAGAGAGGAGACGAGAGGAGAGAGACGGTAGACAGAGGGAAGAGAGAGAGAGAGAAGAGAGAGTACGGGGATAGAGAGAGAAAGAGAAGGAGGAAGAGAAGAGAGAGATGAGAGGAGAGAAGAGAGAGAGGAGAAAGAGGGAGACGGGGATAGACAGAGAAAGAGAGAGAGAGAGAGAGAGAGAGAAGGAGAGAGAGAGACGGTAGACAGAGAAAGAGAGAGAGAGAGAGACAAGAGACGGGATAGACAGAGGAAGACCTCCTGATGAGAGTATGCTTCCCGTCCTGTTGGGGAGGAGCATGAAGAGCTGTGGTTGGCAGTGCACTACATTGCTGCCCTGCCATAAGTGAGGGACAGGTCTGACAGACCAATCCCAACTGCCCATGTACTTCTTACTGAGTTTATTGTTATTGTTGAATGTATGGTTATTTTGACATTTGGTGATTGTTGTTACTGTCCCGTTGACAATTTTGGTTTTCATTTTTATTTTGTTAATATCCAAAAATAAGCTCTGGCAAATGTACATTGTACGTCATGCCAATAAAGCAAATTCAATTGGATTGAATTGAGAGAGAGAGAGAGAGGGAGAGAGAAGAGAGAGAGAGAGAGAGAGAGAGAGGAGAGGAGGAGAGAGAAACTAAACACTAAAACATGACAGAAACTACACTAGCGGAAAAAGAAGGACAGCACATCAGAAGTCAAGCTCAATGTAATGAAGACTCCATAGATTCTAACCAATTCTGGGAAAATGGAAAACACTAAACAAACAGC
>NC_036855.1:58417960-58421444 GCF_002910315.2 Salvelinus sp. IW2-2015
GTTGAGTTATTTTGACATTTGGTGATTGTTGTTACTGATTTAGTTTTTATTTCCCTGTTGACAATTTGGGTTCTCATTTTTAATTTTGTTAATATTCCAAAAAAAAGCTTTGGCAATATGTACATTGTACGTCATGCCAATAAAGCAAATTCAATTGGATGAATTGAGAAGAGAGACGAGAGAAGAGGAGAGAGAGATGAGAAGAGAGAGAGAGAGAGAGAGAGAGAGAGAAGAGAGAGAGAGAGAGAGGGGAGAGAAGGAGAGACGAGAGAGAGAGAGAGAGAAGAGAGAGAATGAGAGAGAGAGAGAGAGAGAGAGAGAGAGAGAAGAGAAGAGGAGACGAGAGAGAACAAAGAAGAAGGGAATAGACAGAAGAAGAGAGAACAAAGAGAAAGAACGGAATAGAAGAGAGAGAGAGGAGAAGCAAGAAGAAGAGGGATAGACAGAGAGAGAGAGAACAAGAGAAGGGATAGACAGAGAGAGAGAGAGAACAAGAGAGGAATAGACAGAGAGAGAGAGAGAACAAAGAAGGGGATAGACAGAGAGAGAGAGAACAAAGAGAAGGGGATAGACAAGAAGAGAGAGAGAGAAAGAAGAGAAGGGGATAGGACAGAGAGAGAGAGAGAACAAGAGAAGGGGATAGACAGAGAGAGAGAGAGAACAAGAGAAGGGGATAGACAGAGAGAGAGAGAGAACAAGAGAAAGGATAGACAGAGAGAGAGAGGAGAACAAGAGAAGGGGATAGACAGAGAGAGAGAGAGAACAAGAGAAGGGGATAAGACAGAAGAGAGAGAACAAGAGAAGGGGATAGACAGAGAGAGAGAGAGAACAAGAGAAGGGATAGAACAGAGAGAGAGGAGAGAACAAGAGAAGGGATAGGACAGAGAGAGATGAGAGAGAACAAGAGAAGGGATAGACAGAGAGAGAGAAAGAACAAGAGAAGGGGATAGACAGAGAGAGAGAAGAACAAAAAGGGATAGACAGAGAAGAAGAGAACAAGAGAAGGGGATAGACAGAGAGAGAGAGAGGAGAACAAGAGAAGGGATAGAAGGAGAGAGAAGAAACAAGAGAAGGGGATAGACAGAGAAGAGAGAGAGAAAGGGAGAACAATTGAAGGGATAGACAGAGAGAGAGAGAGAGAGAACAAGAGAGGGATAGACAGAGAGAGAGAGAGAACAAGAGAGGGGATAGACAGAGGAGAGAGAGAACAAGAGAAGGGATAGACGAGAGAGAAGCAAGAAGAGCGGAAGAGAGAGAGAGCAGAGAGGACAGAGAGAGAGAGTACAAGAGAAGGGGATAGACAGAGAGAGAGAGAACAAGAGAAAGGATAGACAGAGAGAGAGAGAACAAGAGGAAGGGGATAGACAGAGAGAGAGAGAACAAGAGAAGGGGATAGACAGAGAGAGAGAGAGAACAAGAGAAGGGATAGACAGACAGAGACAAAGGGAAAGAGAAAGTGGTGTGTGTGCAACAGAGAAGGGAAGAAGTGTCTGTGTCTGTGTGTCTGTGTCGTGTGTGTGTGTGTGTGTGTGTGTGTGTGTGTGTGTGTGTGTGTGTGTGTGTGTGTGTGTGTGTGTGTGTGTGTGTGTGTGTGTGTGTGTGTGTGTGTGTGTGTGTGTGTTGTGTGTGTGTGTGTGTGTGTGTGTGTGCTATCCCAGTGCAGAGAGCTGAGCCCAATGTGTGCAGACAGCAGTGTGGTGCAGAGATCCAGGAGAGATGACAGGTAAATACAGCTGTATCCTGGTCCCCAGCCCTCAGCAGCACCTACACAGCTAATTCTGAAATTAGAAGCAGCAACAGTCTGACTCCCCTGTTCCAATCACACGCACGCACGCACGCACGCACACACACACACACACACACACACACACGCACACACACGCACACACAGGCAGGCAAACTCACTATTCTAATACAATATTCTACCATATAAACTACTAATATCATATTCTACCCTGTACACTACTAATACCATATGCTACACTATAAACTACTAATGCCATATTCTACCACATACACTACTAATACCATATTCACCCTATACACGACTAAATATCATATTCTACCCTATACACTACTAATACCATAGTTTACCCTATAAACTATTAATGCCATATTCCTACCTATAAACTACTAATACCATATCCTACCCTACACCCTTCTCTTACACACACTCTCTCCCTCTCCCTAATGTCTTGCTCACTCTTACTCGTTCACTCCCATCACTCTCTGTCTTCTCTTCTCTCTCTTGCTATCACTCTGTCCCTCTCTTTATCTCCCTCTCCATCTCTCTATTTCAAATTCACCACTTGCTCTCACTCTCTCTCTTGCTCTTCTTCTCTCTCCTCCATCTGTCTTTGTTCTGTGCTTAGCCCAGAGCAGAGCTGTTCAGAGCAGAGCAGAGCGGAGCCAGTGTTCCTGTCACTGTCATGCTCTTCTGTTCATCCTCTAAGAGGACAGGAGGAGACAGGAGCAGACAGGCCAGATGTGATCAGATAGTCTTGCCACTAATTATTGCTTTACTTTCTCTGTGCTTGTTGCAGTCAGCAGACATTAAAAAGAGATAGGGAGAAGGATGGGATATATATCTCAAATTCCCATTCTTTCATTGACTAATTCTCAGTCTTAGACAATGTCTCTTACGCATGCTGCCATCCAAGAGGACATTCTGCTTTGTTGGGTCGTATTTGTGTTTTTGTTTACATACAGTTGAAGTCGGAAGTTTACATACACTTAGGTTGGAGTCATTAAAACTCGTTTTTCAACCACTCCACAAATTTCTTGTTAACAAACTATTGTTTTGGCAAGTCGGTTAGGACATCTACTTTGTGCATGACACATGTAAACTTTCCAACAATTGTTTACAGACTGATTATTTCACTTATAATTCACTGTATCACAATTCCAGTGGGTCAGAAGTTGACTGTGCCTTTAAACAGCTTGGAAAATTCCAGAAAATTATCTCATGGCTTTAGAAGCTTCTGATAGGCTGATTGACATCATTTGAGTCAGTTGGAGGTGTACATGTGGATGTATTTCAATGCCTACCTTCAAACTCAGTGCTTCTTTGTTAGACATCATGGGAAAATCTAAACAAATCAACCAAACAAAAATTGTAGACCTCCACAAATCTGGTTCATCCTTTGGAGCAATTTCCAAGCGCCTGAAGGTACCCCGTTCATCTGTACAAACAATTGTACGCAAGTATAAACACCATGGGACCAAGTAGCCGTCATACGCTCAGGAAGGAGACGCGTTCTGTCTCCTAGAGATGAACGTACTTTGGTGCGAAAAGTGCAAATCAATCCCAGAACAACAGCAAAGGACCTTGTGAAGATGCTGGAGGAAACAGGTACAAAAGTATCTATATCCACAGTAAAACGAGTCCTATATCAACATAACCTGAAAGGCCGCTTAGCAAGGAAGAAGCCACTGCTCTAAAACCTCCATAAAAAAACCTGACTATGGTTTGCAACTGCACATA
>NC_036855.1:58422059-58452921 GCF_002910315.2 Salvelinus sp. IW2-2015
GGGACACAATATGTGGCTTTTTGAGGAGAAAATGTCCTACTGGCGTCTGCATGAAACCAGAATCGTTAGAACCTGTGATTTGCGCAATAGGACCGATCGTTTATGTTTGAGAGGCAAAAAGGGGGAGGCTTGCAAGCCGGAATGAAACTGACCATCCCCAACCGGGCAAGCACGGAGCGGTGCAGCATCATGTTGTGGCGCGGCTGTTTTGCTGCAGAAGGACTTAGTGCACTTCCACTTAAAATAGCAATGGGGCATCATGAGGCTGGAAAATTATGTGGAATATCATTGAAGCAAACATCTCAGACTATCAGTCAGAGATCTCTCTCCACACACACACACACACACACACACACACACACACACACACACACACTACATTGTCAGATCAATATTGCATTACGGTAGCGTGTTCTCCTGAGGGGGTACAGTGATAGGTGTGAGTGACGGTGAACCCTGGCTGTCTCTCCACTAGATCTAACCAAGGCACCGATCTGAGATGATTCCTCAGTAGTGACAGCCACCTCCTAGCTGTCACATCCTGGCCTTCCACTTCCTCTCCCAGCCCCATAAACATTTACAGTATATACTTCTAGCATCCACCCCCCTCTACCTCTACATCAGTCCCAGTCTGAGAGGTTGTGGGGGGGCCTGAGCCCTCTCTCTCTCTCTCTCTCTGAGTCCTTGGTGCAGGCAGATTGAGCTCCAGCTCTTCCATTTAAACTGTATCATTAAAGTAGGTGGAGAGGCGAGGGAGACGGCACCTCCACACCTCATAAAGTGTGAGTGCCACGCCGGGGGAAGTGGGGCGCATCGCCGCCTTTACGGCGCGCTCACTGCAGAACCACACACACACAAACACACACACACACTTTTAAACTCCTTCTCAACTCTCCCTTTTCTTCTTTCTTCTGAAATAATTTTCACCTCTACCTCTTTATGCTGTGTGACTCACTCATTCTCTTTCTTTCTTCTCTCCAACACCCCTTCTGAAAGTTTACCATATCAACTCTCTCTCCATCAAATTTCYCAACAGGCAATAAGCCCGTAACAAAAAGGTGAAAACGGGCTGTTCGGGAGACAATTCAATATGACCTGGACTATTACAGGTCATACTGTAGATGTTAAAGCTGTATGCCAGTGATTCCCAACCAGGGGTACTAGGACCCATTGGAGGGTACTTGGCCTATCCACATAGTGTACCTTGAGAAGACTCATGAGAACATAGGTCTCCTGGTAAAATGTACATGAGGGGGTACTTCAGGGGTTCTCCAGACAGAGTAAAATTCAGTTAGGGTACAGTAACCAAAAAAGTTTGGGAAACACTGCTGTAGATTGAGTCATGCCTTCCTACTTATATTCTCCAATTGGTCATTCAACTCCTTGCCCTCTCCAACCCTCTCACACAGCCTCACACACAGCCTCACACACAGGTGCAGGCTTGGGTAGAAACTGCTCACATACTGCTGACATTTTCCCTGTAAATGCATGCTGAGATGTTTTCCCAATCACTCCTACTGCAGCCTCCTACCTAGAACAGTGTTTCTCAAATCCAGTCCTCGAGGACTCCCAACAGCACACATTTCTGTTGTACCCACATGAAAAATACTACAGTGCTAGAAAATACTACAGGACTTACTATAGAATTCTGTAGTAAACTGTAGCATACTGTAGAATACTATACTACGCACTGTAGTATCCCTTGATCATGTGTAGTAATTACTACAGAATTGTGTAGTATACTGTAGAATACTATAGTAAATACTACAGTATACTACGGACAGCAAAAACACTACAGTAAATCCTACAGTAATGTCCGCAAGAACACTACAGTCCGCAAAAACTAGGGGTGTGAACGTTTAAACATTTAAACGACATTGGGATCATCCATATTTTGAAAAAATCCCTAACCAAATGTTGATTTTATTTTACAAAATGAAAGTCACAGTGTAGTCATCATCATCACCACGGGAAGAATTCAAATGTAACGAATACCTAACACAACAACGCTATAACGTTAGTAGGAGGAGATATGCATCTTTCAGATGATTTGCCACGAATATAAAGCGCTCCGAAGATCATCATGGTTAACAGTCGGAAACATGTCAGAGAGTGAGACAGGGAAGTGACAGCAGCAAAGTCCCGTATGGCAATACTTTGACAAGTTAAATGAGAAGGCGGGGAAATAAATGCACACTTTGCAAGGTGGAATTGAGCTACAGTGGCAGTACAGGTGCAATGCTTACGATAAGGGACGGAATGAAAGAAATCACAGCACTGATTACAGAAATGATTGTAGTTGTATTGCAGCCATTATCAATGATAAGGAATGTCTGCTTCACTGTCCTGATGGTATATCTAGAACCAGACTACAAGATGCCATGTCGAAGAACTGTGACGGCCTCAATGGAAAAATTGTACAGTGATTGCTCTGCAGATACAAAGCGCGAGCTCTCAAACACCCACGTGGCTGGCATTAACAACAACTATCCTTCTAGTCTGATAAGCCCAGGCAGTTAGACCCCTAACCTCCACCTCCCTCCTTCTCTCTCTCTCCGAAACCTCTCCAACATTTCACCCATCCGCTGCTTCCTCCACAATAACTCTCTACCCAAATCCCACTTAAACCCGCATCAGCAGCTGTCCTTTAAACTCCATTATCTACAATTACTTCAGCATTAGGGATCCAGAGCACACCTGCCCTCACATAAAAGCACTAGCACCTAAAAATATTAATCCTGCCCAAAAGGGATTTGTGTTTTTCCTGTGGAGCAGCTGCCCTCTGGKTGAGGCTTGTGAACTAACCGCCAGGGCTGCACTGTGGATTAGTGATGCTGATTAGACAGGCTGTGATGTGTGTGTCTGTGTGTGTTTATGGGCTGTGGAGGATCATCACACTCAACCCAGGTTGGGAGGTAGACACTCAGACAGACGGGGTGATTGGAGTGGCGTGGTGAACTGTGCAGGAGGAACATCCTAGATCTGACCTAATGGGTGATTTTATTTTTAGTGTGTGTGTGCTTATGCCTGTGAATGTGAGTTTTTGAGAGAGAGAAAGAGAGCGAGAGAGAGAGTGAGTGTTTGTGTGTTCAAAAGTGTGTCTGTGTGCTTGCATGTGTTGTGTTGAATGCCGTTGGCTGGGTGATATGAAGGATAGATCGTGGAGGGAGGGAGGAGAGGGAGGGAGTTGAGGGAGGAGGGAGGAGGGAGCATCAAGGGAGGGCTAGGAGGGGAAGAGGAGGGAGCCGCAGAGGATCCCGATAGGGATCCGGAGCGGGGAGGGAAGGGACCGGAAGGGAACCGAGGGGAGGGGAGGAAGAGGGAGGGCGAGAGGGAGGGAGACTGGTGTAGCCTGGCTCAGCTGTAGGTAGTGGGCTGATCTGCTCTGATTGACAGTGATGGCAGATAAGGAGCTGTGGAAGGGAATGTGAGCAGAGGTGTGGACTGAGATAAGGCTCAGATTAGCATGCCATAAGAACACACACGGAGAGAGACGAGAGAGAGAGGAAGAGAGAGGAACGAAGAGAGAGAGAGAGAGGGAGAGAGGGAGGAGAGAGAGAGAGAGAGAGAAGAGAGAGGAAGAGAGAGAAGAAGAGAGAGAGAGAGAGAGAGAGAGAATGCCATTCCATTTGCTTCCGTTTCAGCCATTATTATGAGCCGTCCTCCCCTCAGCAGCCTCCTGTGATGGTGACTGTGGGCAACCATTCCTGATGTGTGTGTGTGTCCAAGTGCATGCGTGTGTATGTTCATCCGAGCGTGTCACAGCATACACACACACCCTAGTGAGAGCGGGACGAGGAGGAGGCCAGCTAATCAGCTCATAATCCCATGCAGCTAGGGTTTCCACGGCAACCGGCCTGCACATTCATGCGTGGAAAACAGACTCTCTTTTTGTTGTTCTCTCTTTCTCTCATTACTATATCTTTCKCCATTTCTCGCTCTCTTTCTCTCTCTGTGTTTCTCTCTCTGCCTCCCCCCTCTCCGTCTCTCTCTCCCCCCGTCTCGTTGTCGATCTCATGGTAGGGAGCAGAGGGTTGTGTATTTGCACGGCGATGTTGGAGGCCCTGATGATCTCTCTGTAGGAGATGAATCCGTGGTCAGACCTGTAGCCTCCCATCCTGCCCTGCTCTGCTGGAGTCGGCCTCACTGTRTGTGTGCCTGTRTTGTACTGTATAGGCCTGTGGTTATACGAAGGTCTCCGTGTGGATCTGTATATGTGCCTCCTCTCTCTTCTCTGTCTGTGCTGAGCTGTAGAGTGTAGACTCTTTGGTTTGTAGCCATCTGTAAATAACACACAACTCACTGCTTCCATTTGTTCCACTCCTGGCGTACTGCTTGCTCCCTCYTCTCCCCAGCCGGGCGTAAAAAAACATGCAGCCTCTCCTAAAAACAAACATAAAGGCCCAGCCGGTGCTCCTGGCATTTTGACTAGCCACTATTMTTTTTGGCGACTGKGCTGTCTCTTGTGTACGTTTGTATATATATAATTTTTGGTATTGATTCCAGATTCTCATTAGCTGCTACCAAGGCAGCATCTACACTTCCTGGGTGGGGTCCAATCACAATTACATACAATACAACAGTACATAAGACAACACATTATTACACACTACTCTACCATAACATAACTACAATACAAAATCAATATTAAAATGATGTGTGTGTAGAGTGCGTGTGTTAGCGTGTGTTTGCGAATGCTGCGTGTGTGCCTGTGTGTGTGTGTCTTCACAGTTCGCGCTGTTSCATAAGGTRKMGTTTTMTCTGGGGGTTTTCTGATTTCACTGCTTGACTGAGTTACATGATGTGGAATAGAGTTCCATGTAACCATGCCTCTATGTAGTACTGTGCCTTTCCCGTAGTCTGTCTTGGACTTGGGGACTGTGAAGAGACCTCTGGTGGCATGACTTGTGGGGTATGCATGGGTGTCTGAGCTGTGCAAGAGTTGCTTTAACAGACATCTCGTGATTTCAATCTGTCAATACGTCTCACAAAGACAAGCAGTGATGCTGGYTCTCCTTGCCAGCCGTGCTGCTCTGTTCTGAGCCAACTGTAATTTGACWMTGTYCCTCTTTGTGGCACTTGACTATATGACTGGACTGTAGTCCAGTTGCGACAAAACTAGGGCCTGTAGGACTTGTTTGTTGATAGCAATGTCAAGAAAGCAGAGTGGTGCTTTGTAATGGACAGACCTCTCCCCATCTTAGCTACCGTTGCATCAATCAATATGTTTGGACAATGACAGTTGTACAATCCAGGGTTACAACAAGCAGTTTAGTGACCTCAACTTGATCAATTTCCACGTTATTCATTACAAGATTTAGTTGAGGTTTAGGGTTTAGTGAATGATTTGTCCCAAATACAATGCTTTTTGTTTTCTGAAATATTTAGGACCAGCTTATTTCTTGCCACCCATTCTGAAACTGACTGGATGTAAGGACTGGGTGTCGGAGTGCGAAGTCAGGCGCAGGAAGACAGAGGATACAATGATCACGTTCATTTAATGAACCACTGACAAACAACGGCCACCCCACTTGACACTGGGTGCTCAAAATAAACTGCCCCAGACACAGGGAACGAAAACAGTTCAGAAATGTACTCCAACACAAACACGTAACGTCAGACTAACAAACACCAAGCTTACAATAAAACAATCCCGCACAAAGAAACGGGCGGGCCGTCTGACAGATAAAGCCCAACTAATTACGAACAAACACAAAACAGGTGTAACCAATAAACACATAAGGAGGGGGAGGAAAGGATCAGTGGCAGCTAATAGGCCGGTGACGACGACCGCCGAGCGCCACCCGAACGGGAAGGAGAGCCTGCCTCGGTCGGAGTCGTGACACTGGAGCTCTTTTTGTGAGAGGAAATTCATCAGGGACCCCCTTCAGAATATCATAACACAACTCCTACATAAAGGGGCAGTGCAGGTAAAAAGGGGCAGTGCATCATTTAAAAAAAAATATTTCCACATTATGAGGTCAAAATAACACTCTGAAATTGTGAAGAGTATGATAATACCCTTTTAGGGTAAGTTGCAGCCTGTTCAGGTGGGATGGAGGTTTTTGGCCAAGGCATCACAATCTGATCTGATTATTCTGACCAATGACCAGTCATCTTTTACTTGCATATGTATCTTCCTACTATAAAGGGGTAAGCGGTTGATGTATTACATACAGTGATTTATTACATRCAGTGATGATTTAAAAGTTAAATGTAGAAGACTGCATGGGGCTTTAAGAGTGTGATAAAAATAGCATACAAGCAGTTTTCTGCAGTGCATGGTCAGACTAATCAAGTCTCAAGCCCTGGGAAAGAGCATTTTAAAGGCCTCGTCTTTTTGCAGTTTTAAAATGAATTTCCTGTCATTCAAAAAAAAAATGCACCTTTTGCCATGGGGCAGTGAGAACATTTTGCAGTATAAATCTTAAATTACACTGCATTTATGTTCAAGAGAACATTTTTGGGGAATCCAAGAAGAATTGAGTTTAAAAAATGTGTCGTGGATAGAGTACTGTGGATATCAATATCCCAGTGAGCCTCCCAGGCCCATAAATTGTGCATAAATAATATTACATTGAACTTTTTCCACAGACCCCTTGTCCAAAATTCAGTTGTTTCTAATATCTGTTGTTTCTCGAAATATTCATTAAATATATATATATAATGATACTTGTGTTCCAGGGAACTCTCTCCACTTACTCACTGTTGGATTAATGGCCTGCCTATATTCACAGAGCAACACAACAACAGGCAATAGGTGACCGGGCTCCGTAGGCACCACAGGGACAATCGATGGCTTTCATAAAATAAAATGGTGGAACATGAAAGACCTTGACAAATAGTCCAGCTATTTGGCCCCTAATTGCAGCCCTTTAAATAGTCTATGTGATGATTGGAGCAGCTTCCTCTGAAGTCTCCTAGATCAAAGTGGAACAGAACAGATTAAAAACAGTCTGTCAGTGACCCTGTCTTAACGACATGTCTCCGGCTCTGCCCTCTGCTCCGCCACTCCAGACAGAAAACTCCAGCCTCCGCTGCCAGAGTGGGGACGGCCAGGCCAGGACGGAGAGCGGACAATGTATGGACCATATGACAGACTAAATCAGACACAACACAGTCAGATAACCCTGTCAGTTGTCTGGCTGTCTGTCTGCCTGTCTGCCTTTCTGCCTGTCTGCCTATCTGTCTGCCTATCAACATGACTGATCCCCTCACTCCTGTCTAATACAGAGCCTGCTACTCATCATGATCTAGCAAGCTGTGCATAAACATTAACATCCTCTAGGATTGATGTGTTTCACAGACACAATAAATGTCAGTGTTAAAGTTAGAGGAAGGGGGCTGCTCCCCTCTGGTTCCCCTTTCTCCCCCCTGCTCCCTGGCCTGTGATCTGTGTGAGGAGAGGAGGGGTGCAGGGGTGGGTGATAGAGATGGATGGGGGTTAGATGGGGAGGTGCGATTAAGACGGAGGGGATAGCTAGCGCCTCTGTCCCTTGACACAGAGGGATGTTTAATCAGCTCTCTGAACCCACGGCCTGAGGTCACCCCGGGACACTCATTATACTTGATGGAGCTACTGGACCATGACGAATGASTGCAATCTTTACTCTGTTCATCCATCACTCAAAACACACACTAGCACGCACATAATCACCTACACACCCCYACACCTACCAACAGGGCATACTGTATGTACGAAAACACTTACRMCCAGTCAATGTATTATCATGCACACACACACACAGTCTCGTGTTTGTGGTCAGGGCTGATAGATAAGTCATTGTTGGGTTGGAGCCAGGAATCTCCAGGAAAGATGTGACTCCAGTTTGATAAAGTCAGCCAAAGGAAGTGTTTAAAAGATAGCAGGAGGGCTATTTAACCAAATAAATGGATCATTCCAGATGTACCACTGCATTAACAATCATAGTCTGACGGTTCATTAGTCAGGTCTTCCACCTTTAAAACATTAATAAAACGAAACATATTGTTTCATCAATACTGTCTGCCAACGATTACTCCTCCCCGGATAAAATCATAGTAGTCGGAAAAAGTTGATACGGCTGCTGTGTCTCCTGGTGGAGGATGTGGAATTGTTTACCGAAGCTGGAGCACCACAACTCTGCCTACGTCTGTGTCTCCCAACCTACAGTTAAGCAGTGGAGATTTATTACCATGCAAATGACAACCCACGGTGTATGCCAGGGATTAATTACATGGCCAACCTATCAGAGGAGCTACATGACTAAATAGATTTGGCCATGGCAGATTATGGCTGACTGGGGCTGAAGCAGATGAAAAAGAGAAGAGCGATCGTGGCTTTTTATATATTGTCGCAAAGGCAAGAGCGTGGGGCTGCATCAGTAATGGTGGTGGGCATCCAGAGCTGTCTGTCTGTCTGTCTGTGTAGATGGGCTGGACACACACTCTGGCTGAGACACAGTGGGGAGGGAGGTCATCAGAATGACTAGACTGCTAGAGCCATGATGTTCCATGCTGTTGCTCTAATGCCAGTCTAGGAAGTTGCAAACTAGAAGTTGTAGCTGTATATCAAAACCAATGCTCTACAGTCGAAAAGATTAATGCTGTAATGTCTGTTCTTATTGAATTTGTGGTTAATATGAGATACACTGACAAAGAACAGACATACATCCAACACAATGCTTACATCCAACACATGCTACATCCAACACAAATGCTTACATCCCACACAATGCTTACATCCAACACAATGCTTAACATCCAACACAATGCTTACATCCAACAGCAATGCTTACATCCAACACAAATGCTGTACATCCACACAAATGCTTACATCCAACACAATGCTTACATCCAACACAACATGCTTACATCCAAACACAATGCTTCACATCCAACACCAACTGCTTACATCCACATCTCACACAAATGCTTACAATCCAAACACAATGCTTACATCCACAACAATGCTTTACACTCCAACACAATGCTTACATCCCACACAATGCTTACATCCCACACAATGCTTACATCCCACACAATGCTTACATCACACACATAGTGTAGCGATAGATAAGGGATTTCAAATCCTACAGCAGTGTAAGACTGAACTTATCTTATTGTCAAATCAGAATATTGATTGACAGAGTTACAACCAATCCCCTAACAGACAGACAGCTCCTGTCAGACAGACTGTTACACGTTGTGTCTGGGAGTGCTCTATGGGGCATACAGTACAAACTCAATATCGGGCAATTCCACTGATCCATTGATCATACCTTCAGAATTAGTAGAGAGCCTACTCTGGAAATGTGATGTACTTGTAGAGTATATCGTTCCAAACAATATGTAAAATGAACAAAATGTTAATGTTGAATGAATGAAGGTAAAAAAAATTGTATTTCAGAATCAAGAATTACTGCATATGTTGGAGCATACTGTAGTGATACCAAGATGTTTTCTGTATCATGTACTGATCATAGATCATAGGGTTTAAAAGGGTTTAAAATGGTCACTTTCATCATGATTTTCTCAAAAGTGGTTTGTGATACAAATGTAAGAAGCATGTCAAACATCCTTCCTCCCAATGAAGTTTCTATGTGAGAATTGCCAGAACCATCTGAGATCCCAAAAATATTTCCGCGCTACGATGGTTTGGAATCACCCTATTCATCTTTCCCTCTTGTTCTATTCTTCCTGCAGACCAGACCAACACAGAGAGCCTTATCCAGGACAGAGGTACGAGCCTGACGGCCAATAACTTGGCATTGTACAACAGATGAAGATGTGACACTTTCTCAATGAGATGTTTTGTGTGTTAAAATATGAGAGGGAATGAATGCAGGTACACAACTTCTAGCACTGTCTGGAATGACCATTGATTCTTTGTTAACAGCGCTGTAGTCTGCCAACTGTCCTTASAGCAGTGACTTGTGTTGTAGATCAACTATAACCACATCTGAAGGGACATTAGCTGTTGTCCTGGTTCAGATACAGGATGTCAGSCAAGCAGTGTGCCAGGTCTTTGTTCACAGTGTGTATTGATTTGGTACCMTGTGTGTTTCTGTATGTAAGGGGGAAAGGAGTGTGTGTGAGAGAGTGTGTACTTGCATGTGTGTATAAAAGGAGACAGATAGATAAAACGAGAGTGCGTCTATGAGAGTGAAAGAGATGTGTGTTTGTGTGTGTGTGTATGTGCATGCCTGTGTGTGTGTGTCTTGATGATAGAGCCTGGGCTGTTGTGTTGTTGGCTGTTTTTGCGTGCCTGTCGGGGCCCAGGGGCCGGCCACCACAGAGACAGGGGGTCTAATGAGGATGTATGGCTGCTTCACCCTCCATCTGCAGACATTTTTACACCGTCTTTCAGTCCCTGCCTTCTGCTGCTCCCCCATCCCCACCAGCACCACCCCCACCCCCCCTTCCACCTCCCCACCACCACCTCACCTCTTGGTGTCTCGGCGAAGCTGGGCTTCTTAAAAAAAAGCTGCCATTACGCGACTATTACAGCATTCTCCAGAACTGACAAGTTATGGTCGTGCTCAGAATCCCGAGCGGAGCAGAGCACAGCAGAGCGGGCCTGGCGCTCCTTGCTGATCCTGAGCGTCTGTAATGGAAGTAAAGCCTTTATCTGGGTTCTATGCGCGCTGGCTTCTATCCTCTACCCCTGGGTTATTTTACCAGCCAGCTCACACCACTGAAGCATGCCAATATCTTATTATCTTTCTTGTGTAGCTGATTAATTAGGAGATACTTGTAGTGTTTTTTTATTCGTTCATCACCCTGGTATTTTTCTGTTCTGCAACTAAAGCTGGGGCTGGGGGAGAGAGGCTGGACAGGGACAGAGGCTGGGGCTGGGGAGAGAGGCTGGGACTGGGGACAGAGGCTGGGACTGGGGAGAGAGACTGGGAGAGAGGCTGGGACTGCGGAAGAGGCTTGAGCTGGGGGACTGAGGGCTGGGGGAGAGAGGCTGGGGCTGGGAGAGAGACGGGCTGTGGAGAGGGAGACTGGGGCTGGCGAGAGAGGCTTGAGCTGGGGAGAGAGGCTGGGGCTGGGGAGAGGGACTGGGAGAGAGGCTTGGGCTGCGGAGAGAGGCTGGGGCTGGGGAGAGAGGCTGGGCTGCGAGAGAGGCTGGGATTGGGGAGAAGAGACGGGCTGGGGAGAGAGACTGGGGCTGGGAGAGAGGTGGGGCTGGCGTGCTGGGTGGAAGAGGCTGGGGTGGAGAAAGGCTTGGCTGGGAGAGAGGTGGGGCTGGGGAGAAAGGTTGGGTTGGGGAGAGACTGGGGCTGGGAGAGAGATGGGTCTGGGGATTGGAGAGGCGCGGATGGAGGGAGAGAGGCTGGGGACTGGGGGGAAGGGACTGGGACTGGAGAGAGATGTGGGACTGGGAGAGAGACTGGGACTGGGGAGACGACTGGGACTGGGGAGAGAGGCTGGGGCTGGGGAGAGAGGCTGGGGATGGGGAGAAAGGCTTGGCTGGGGAGAGAGGCTGGCTGGGGAGAGAGGCGGGGTCTGGAGAGAGGATGGGGCTGGGGATTGGGAGAGGCGCTGGTGAACTGGGGAGGAGGCCTGGATGGGGAGAGGGCTGGAGGGAGAGAGCTGGGATGGGGAGAGAGTGGGGAACGGGATGAGAGACTGGGATGGGGAGAGAGGCTGTGGATTGGATGAGAGCATGGGCTGTGGGAGAGAGGTGAGAGGGATGGTGGGCTGGGTCTGGGGGAGAGGCCTGGACTGAGGAGAGCTGAGACTGGGACTGGGGAGGGGAACTGGGAGAGGTAGGACTGGGTGAGAGCGGAGGTGGGTGGACGGGAGGAGAGAGGGCGAGGGGAGGGTGGTTATTGAGGAGGACTGGACGGAGATCTGGGGGAGATTCGTAGGGAGAGCTGGGAAGAGCGGACTGGAAGAGAGGAGAGACTGGGACTGGGTGTCCGAGGTCAGCACCAGCAGGGGGTAAGTGTGAGAAGAAAAACGAAGCAGTCAGATATCACTCACAACCCTCGGAAAACTTAATGTGTTTTATTCAAGAGCTTTTATGAAATAACAGTGTTGAAAACATCCCAGTGCTTAATCCTCCCTGTTGAGGCCAACATCATATCTTCAGGATTCACTGGCAGAGCGAGAACCAAGGCCTCTTGTCTGAATTGCAAACAACATCCTCAATTCTTTTTTTCACAAACATAGAGGTGTGCTTGTGAATTTGTGTGTGTACGCATCTGCAATATCCGTTCATGTTGTAATTGTGTGTGTGTGTCTGTCTGTCCAAGAACTGTTTGTGCATCTGTGGTTATGTGTGTGGGTTTCTGTGTGTGACTGCTAGTGTGGATCAGCTGACTCGACTCCACTACAGCAGTATCCCCAGTGTGGCCCTCAGCCATGGGCTGACTGGCTGGCTGGCTGATGATTTTCATCTCTCAGTGCCAGCCAGCCCTCAGCAGAATGAGGGGTAGCGTGTTGCATCAGCCTCGGCTCCACACACACACACACACACACACAACACACACACACACACACACACACACACACACAGTAGATTTCAGCCATTTTGATCTGATTGCTGTATCGGTCCTGGGAGGAAGAGGGACACAAAAGCAGAAGAACAGCCGTTCTGCTTTCCTGGGGCTCTTCATAGATGCCAGTGTGAATCAAAATTAGCAGCATGCAACTGAAATTCTCAGCGATAAGCTATGTTCCCCTGGCCCAGATTTTCAGGTGCGCGCACACACACCCACACCACCACATCACACACACAACACACACACCACACACACACACACACACACACACCACACCCACACACACACACACACACACACACACACACACACACACACACACACACACACATACACATACACCACACACACACACACACCCAGCTTAGCCGTGTGGCTTTCCTGCGAGAGAAGAGCCTTGCGGAAGTGGTGATAAAGCATGCCAGCGGCGTCCTGCCGAACTCGGACCTCCTGCCTGCGTCGGTCGTTGCCTAACTGTAGCAGCTTTACACACCTGCGCACACTCCCTGCTACACACCTTGGCCCCCACTCCTGCTCTCCACAGACCTGCCCCACTCCCTCCTCCCACGCGCCTCTGGCGCACCCACTCTCTCCACAGCCCTGCCCCAGCCTTCGCGCCTCGCTCCTCCTCCCACACGCCCTGGCCCACTGCCTGCTCCACACACCCTGGCCCTACTGCCTGCTCCACACACCTGGCCCCCACTCCTTCCTCCAACACCCTGGCCCCACTGCCCTGCTCCACACACCCTGGCCCCACTGCCTGCCCCAGGCGAGTTCTGTTTTGTTTTTCGTCTGCATGTTTAGGTTGAGGTCCCACCGGCTGTGATTTGGTTGGGGAGGGGTGGCTTGGGGTTGGGCACCCGGGGCCCCAGCTTTGCCGTGCTCGTCACAGACTGCTGGGCGGCCGAGTGTTCCTGCTCACACTCCTGGCTCCTGCCTGCTAGACACCTGTGCCGTGCTCTCCAACCCTGGCCAGCGGTGCTGATTGAGACACCTGGCCCATATGCCCGTGCTCGCACTACACCTGGCCCACTCCTCTTCACACACCCTTGGCCCACTGCCTACTCACCACACTCCTGTGCCAGTCTGCTCCGACAACCGTGGCCCCACTCCCTCCTGTCAGCACACCCTGGCCCCCACTCCTCCTGCAAATCTGGCCCGCCCTGCCTATCCCACTGGCCCCACTGCTTCAACCATCGATCAGCCCTCCACAAGAGAAACGCAGGCCAAGAAAAAGCAGCTCTATCTCTCTCTCTCTCGCTCCTGTTGAGTTTTTCTTAAACATGGCGTAGAAAGCTTAATTCCCTCCCTGTCCTCCCCTCCTCTCCTCCTGGGTTGTCAGTGGTGCGGATCTGGCTGCTGATGGGCCAGAGATCCCTGCCCTTGAGCAGAGGTGGGGGTGGGGATAGGGGGAGCGGTGCGCCCGTGCCCTCAAGGTCTGATTAAAATTAGAAGGTGGCAGAAGTATTAAAATGGCATTAATGGAAGGAGCAGAGCGGGCCGGGCAGCCAGGAGGGCAGGCACGTCTCAGCCTAGATGACTCCCAATCCTCCACCAATTATCAGAGCTGTCATCTATGCAGAGCAGGTACACTCCCCCTGCTTATCCAATCAGGGCCAGCTCTGTTCATTACACTGTGTGCCCCTGGGGAGGGTAGAGGACAAGGGATCAGGCCCCTTAACCACTGGGGCTGCCATTGGTACTGCACATCACATGCACGTCACCCCACATGTCACTCTGGATCTAGCCACCCACAAACCCTCTATTCAGTAAAACAGCAGCACAGCAACAAGCCTGTATTTTCATGGCTGGGCATAGTGTACTTGGATAGATCTTCGGAAAAGATGTGCCGATCTATAGGCATAGCAGGCTGTAGTCTGGAATGCATAGTAGAGGTTGGTTTATAAGGTGCAGACTGCACGTTAGCCAGAAGGGCTGTGTCTGATGAGTTAATGTGTCTAGTTTGATGGACTGGGAGGGCAGTGAACTTAAAGATCGACTTGGCAACATGGTGATCCCAGGCTCAGCTGTAGCCTCATGGCTAGTGTCATGTCAATATCAATCCTCCCCATCATCATCATCATCATCATCACATCAGCTCCTCTCGCTGTTAGTCACGTTCCTACGCTACTCTCTCGGCACTGCAGAATAGGAAGCCTGAAACATTGAGTTATTTCAACATGATATCTGGGGCATCCATTTTATTGCAGGCCTGGAATTAAGACTTCATCCATTGGTGAAGGGGTGTCTGTGAGTGCTGATAATTGCAGCGGTATTGCCTCGTGCAGGCGAGCCACGCTTTCACACAACGGCCCAGAAAGTCATTTCATTTTTCTGCACATTACTTTTTTTTCTGAATCAAATTGATGTGGAGCCTGTGCTCGGAGGGGGGAGGGCATGCGCTGTAGGGTGGGGTGGTGGGCACAGATGAGTGGGGTTGATGGGGCCAGTGGAATTACCTGAGAGAGAGAGAGAGCGAGCGAGAGCGAGAGCGAGAGCGAGAGCGAGAGCGAGAGAGAGAGAGAGAGAGAGAGAGAGAGAGAGTTGATGGGGCTGTGAAAGAGTGCGCTGCTGGAGACGGGAGAGTGATGTATGTCAGGGCTGTATGCCCCCACCCCTTTGCCCCGCCCTCTCCTTCCTCCCCTCTCCCCCACTGACAGTAATTTGACAGGCCCAGAGTTGACAGACTTGAAGGCGGTGGGGTAAGCGATTGTCAGGCTGGCAGAGTCAGGCAGCTGCTGACTGGCTGGGGAGCCGGGGTGTGATCGGAGAGCCATGATTGGCCAGGGGGATTGATGGGGAGACGAGGGGATGCTGTCGGCGTGGCGACACAACGTGGTAGATAGACAGACGGGGCTTTTAAAAGCCCAGGGGGCTCAGGCTGGGGGTTGAGCCGCCCCTCTGCTGGGTCTATGGCAGTGGGAGGGCTCTGACAGGGCTAGCAGGCATGCACCTCTCTGAATAATGCTCTGCAGCCACACAGACAGGCAGACAGGCAGGCAGACAGGCAGACAGGCAGGCCAGAGCTAACTGCCAGACAGAGATAGCTTACATCACACCTCAGCGTCCATACCAATACAGCTCCCATCACTGACCATGCTACTGAGAAATGTGTTGGTTGGACCACTGTTTTTCTCCTTTCGTAGTAGACAGAGGCAGGCAGGCTAAATACAGTGTAGCCAGCCGTAAAGTCAGATACCTTCACCATGAAACTACAGAATGAAAAATGATTTCTCCCACGTCCTGAGCAATGTATATAGCTAAACTTGGTAGTACCACCGGTTAAGACCATCTGCAAAATAGATCAATCATATAAACGAATGGAATACATTTCCATGAAAGTAAGGAAGGATAAATAAAGTAGCGTGTCCCTGTAGTTGAAAGGCAGAGCAAGGCGTGCCTGCTGACAGGAGTCAGGAGCAGGAGGGAGTCCCCTGACGGTTCACACACTCTTATGTAACCTGCAGAGAGACAGAGAGTTGGGCTCACACTAGGCTGTGCCCAACACACACACCACACACACACACACACACAACACAACACACACACACACACACACCACACACACACACACACAACACACACAACACACACACACACACACACACACACACACCACACACACTCACAGAAACTATCTACACACAACAAACACACATTTTCAATATTACTCACCTCCTCCCTTCTTTCATTTGCTGTCTGTTTTTATTTACAGCTTCCTCCCTCCCTCTCCCTCCTCTCTTTCAACTAGCAACACCTAGCTGTACTGTACCTATGGACCACATCAGCAGGGTTTATGGGAAGGTTATTCCTGATTGTACCCTTGTGGGCTGACAATGTTGTAAATCTCCTAGGCGCTTTAAGGTAGCATATGCCAGCTATGAAATGCTCAGGGAGGCTGTTACAGCGAATGGAGAGAGAGAGAGAGGGGAGAGAGAATATACTACTCTATACGCTCAGATCCTCCGAGATGGACTGCTACTGCTGCATGTCTCAACATGCACCTGCTGCTGCACACTAACGGAGTTGAAGCCTATTTCCTCCTGTGTCTCTTAATCAACATTGAAACATCAACTGAGGCTAACTCATTTCAACCGAGGTGCCAGGGCTCCGTGTTAACATCTCCCTGAGTGTTCGCCTGGGTAGAATTCCTGTTCCTCTCAGCCCCTCCCTACGGCTTGTTGCAGCCAATTGTGTTCTCACAAATAAGGCAGCGGGGATTGGAAGACACAGGCGTGAGAAAAAGACAATTTGCCACAAACAAAGAAGGAAAGGCCGGTTGTAAGGAAACTGTAGAAAACGGAAAAATGCTAATGTATTTGATATTGGCTGTTTCTATTACTCTTCTCCGTCTCCTCCTCTCTCCTCTCTTCAGCTCTTCCTCTTTCTCTATAAAGCCTAGTAGTGTTTACAACGAGGAAATCGAGACACAATGATATCCCAAATAATTAGTAAACTCAAACATCGAGTTCTCTGTTCTTCTTCCTGCCTCTCGCTCGCGTCTGCCTCACAGTGGTCTCTCGTTCTTTTAATGAGGACTTTGTGGTAATGGAGCCTAACGAGGAGAGGGCCTCCCGCCTCGCTCAGCATCTGGCCACTCTCTGCCTATTGGGTAGCTTACAGAGCTCTGTAGCCAGGCAGCATAAGCAGTGCTCCCACAACAGACTGTTACCCTGGCCTAATCCAGCCTGCAGAGACACACAGCTCTCGCCTCTAGGCCATATGCTCACCAAAACATCAATGGAGATGGGAGGGAGAGGAGCCCACAGCTTGAGCTAGTGAGAGACTGCTTTTCTTACTTTGGAGACACACCAGCTAGTCCAAAGTGTCTAAGCCCTCTCTTGGCAGGGGACTGCACTGAGCATGCGCTGGGCAGCAGAATGAGAGAGAAAGAGTCATTCATGGCAGCAGATGGAGCCGTCAGCTCTTATTGTTCTCCAGTGCAAAGTCTGAAGAGGACTCTTAAGCCACAGCGCTAATCATACTGGAGTGAATACACACACACACACGCACGCACGCAACAACGCACACACAAGCCCGCAGGCACGCGCACGCGCACGCGCAACGCACACGCACAGAGGAAAGAAGGGTGGGTGTCAGATCCATCAGTTTTCCTTTATTGTTAGCTAACTGAAGACTAATGTTATAGGCATGTAGGGATTTCTCTAAATAAGGTGTAAAGCCAATATCCAGTCAATGAGCTGCTTCTTTTCTCAAGGTGATTGGACATATTGACACGACACCCCAACCCAGAAAACCGAATACAGTGGGGCAAAAAAGTATTTAGTCAGCCACCAATTGGTGCAAGTTTCTCCACTCTAAAAAGTGAGAGAGGCTGTAATTTTCATCATAGGTACACTTCACTATGACAGACAAAATGAGGAAAAAAAATTCCAGAAAATCACATTGTAGGATTTTTAATTATTTAATTTGCAAATTATGGTGGAAAATAAGTATTTGGTCACTTACAAACAAGCAAGATTTCTGGCTCTCACAGACCTGTAACTTCTTCTTTAGAGGCACCTCTGTCGCTAACCACCACCTCGTTTACCTGTGATAATGGCACTGTTTGAATTGTATTCAGTATAAAGACACCTGTCACAACTAAACAGTCACACCCAACTCACACTATGGCAGACCAAAGAGCTGTACAAGGACACCAGAACAAAATTGTAAGACCCTGCACCAGGCTGGGAAGACTGAATCTGCAATAGGTAAGCAGCTTGGTTTGAGAAATCCTGTGGGAGCAATTATTAGGAATGTGAAGACATACAAGACCACTGATAATCTTCGCTCGATTGGGGCTCCACGCAAGATCTCACCCCGTGGTTCAAAATGATCAGTTTTCCTTTATTGTTAGCTAATCGAAAGACTAATGTTATAGGCGTAGGATTACTCTAATAAGGTGTAAAGCAATATCCATCATGGGAGCTGCTTTCTTTTTCAGTGTGATTGGACCATTGACACAGACACCACACACCAGAAAACGGAATACCAGTGGGCGCAAAAAAGTATTTAGTCAGCCACCAATTGTGCAAGTTCTCCATTAAAAATGAGAGAGGCCTGTAATTTTCAATCATAGGTACACTTCACTATGACAGACAAAATGAGAAAAAAAAAATCAGAAAATCAATTATAGGATTTTTAATGAATTTATTTGTAATTATGGTGGAAAATAAGTATTTGGTCAATACAAAAGTTTATTCTAATACTTTGTTATATACCCTTTGTTGGCAATGACAGAGGTCAAACGTTTTTGTAAGTCTCACAAGGTTTTCCAACACACTGTTGCTGGTATTTTGGCCTTATTCTCCATGCAGATCTCCTCTAGAGCAGTGATGTTTTGGGGCTGTTGCTGGCAACACGGACTTTTCAACTCCCTCCAAAGATTTCTATGGGGTTGAAGATCTGGAGACTGGCTAGGCCATCCAGGACCTTGAAATGCTTCTTACGAAGCCACTCCTTCGTTGCCCGGGCGGTGTGTTTGGGATCATTGTCATGCTGAAAGACCCAGCCAGTTTCATCTTCAATGCCCTTGCTGATGGAAGGAGGTTTTCACTGACCAAAATCTCTACGATCATGGCCCATTCATTCTTTCCTTTACACGGATCAGTCGTCCTGGTCCCTTTGCAGAAAAACAGCCCAAAGCATGATGTTTCCACCCCATGCTTCACAGTAGGTATGGTGTTCTTTGGATGCAACTCAGCATTCTTTGTCCTCCAAACACGACGAGTTGAGTTTTTACAACAAAAGTTCTATTTTGGTTTCATCTGACCATATGACATTCTCCCAATCTTCTTCTGGATCATCCAAATGCTCTCTAGAAAACTTCAGACGGCCTGGACATGTACTGGCTTAAGCAGGGGGAACGTCTGGCACTGCAGGATTTGAGTCCTGGCGGCGTAGTGTGTTTATGATGATAGGCTTTGTTACTTTGGTCCCAGCTCTCTGCAGGTCATTCACTAGGTCCCCCGTGTGGTTCTGGGATTTTTGCTCACCGTTCTTTGTGATCATTTTGACCCCACGGGGTGAGATCTTGCGTGGAGCCCCAGATCGAGGGAGATTATCAGTGGTCTTGTATGTCTTCCATTTCTAATAATTGCTCCACAGTTGATTTTTCAAACCAAGCTGCTTACCTATTGCAGATTCAGTCTTCCAGCTGGTGCAGGTCTCACATTCTGTTTCTGGTGTCCTTTGACAGCTCTTTGGTCTTGGCCATAGTGGAGTTTGGGAGTGTGACTGTTTGAGGTTGTGGACAGGTGTCTTTTTACTGATAACAAGTTCAAACAGGTGCCATTAATACATGTAACGAGTGGAGGACAGAGAGCCTCTTAAGAAGAAGTTACAGGTCTGTGAGAGCCAGAAATCTTGCTTGTTTGTAGGTGACCAATACTTTATTTTCCACCATAATTTGCAAATAATTCATAAAAAATCCTACAATGTGATTTTCTGGATTGTCTTTTCCTCATTTTGTCTGTCATAGTTGAAGGGTACCTATGATGAAAATTACAGGCCTCTCTCATCTTTTTAAGTGGGAGAACTTGCACAATTGGTGGCTGACTAAATACTTTTTTGCCCCACTGTACTACCCCGTTACTAATGCTGCCCCTCTTAGCCCTTTCTCTATTGTCTCTTCTATTACAGCACCCTATCCTCCCACAAAGGCTAACAAAGCCACAGCAGCACTCCACTTCAGTCCCTATCACAGTCCCCCCTACTCAAAGTTTTAATCATCCTCCTGTTGTACTGTGATGACTGAGTGTTGGGTCCCTACCAGAGTCTATTAGCTTTCCCTGCTTCACTATTTGTTTGTGTCTAAACAAACAGGACACTCTGACTGTGAGGTCAGCAGTCGGAACGCAGGCTGTGTCAGCTTCCATTACGCCTACCTTTCACAGCATCTCTCGCTCTCTCGGTCTCCCTCCCTCCCTCCCTCCCTCCCTCCCCCTGGAAGAAATTCTCTCTTTCTCTCTGCCTCCCTTCTTTTTTTGTCTGAGTTGAGCATTCCTCTGCCCAGGAGGAAGAGAGAGAAAGAGCTGGTTGGACCAGTCCCTGAATAGCCTTGGAAAGCTGCAGTAAAGTGGGGGGTCAGTGGGATGTTTGAAAGACTGAAAGGTCAGGATGGTAAATTGCTTCTCTGTACATGAGTCTCAGTAGTCGTCCTTCTTAATGTGTAGGATTAATTCCTCCCCCTGCCCTTTCTGCTCAATAATGAGGAGGATTCTGTGTAATATGTAAGTGGCTGATTTTTTAAATATTCTTTGGATTTCTACTCCAGTCTTAAAGGGGCAATCCTCAGTTGAAACAATAACAAAGGTATTACGACAGTTGAACTAAGCTCATGAGGCATTTCTAAGTTATATTCTTCAACAATCAATGGGTAAAATCAAATTTTAAGTCCAAAAATGGATATAGCAACTGTGGATTGCCCCTTTAAGTGCTTTGAAAGATCAGGATCTATCTATATGTGTGTCGATGGAACATGTTTATACACAGATGTGGGGATGTGTTCTTGCATATGTTTAACATAGATCTAGGAAAATAGACCAGCGCTTCAGGTCAATCCTTTGCTGCAGATGCTCTCACAGGTTGCTGTCTCTATCTTCTCTTCTTCTTGTGAAAGGCAGAGCTGGTATCTGTGGTGGGCTGGTGGGCTTCATTTCCATATAATTGAATCCTAGCCCCTTCCCTGTCTTCCCCGTCTTCGGCTGGATTTGGTTAAGCTGAAAGCCCTCCTTGACTGCTGTTACCTTGGTGCAGATTTGGTTACAGCTGTTACCACGGCAGCAGCGGAGCCCGGGCCTCGTCTCCGCGGATACCTCCCCTAATTACTGTGTTTATTGGAAATTAAAGATATACCAGCTAATGAAACGCGACAAACATTACCTCCGATGCAATGTCATTAATTCTAGCCCGTCTCCTGTCTCTCCCCGTGTGAAGAGGCCCGAGACGGGGAAGAGAGGGAGTCAAGGCATTAGCATAAATATGAATTTTAGTCAGCTGGAAAGCACTTGAATGAAGAAGAAAATAATGAAAAAGGTGTGTTTTCATTTCTCTCTATATTTTCAGGATCATGGTAAATAAATAGATCATGGCGAGAAGGGGTGAGGGTGGTGGGGGAGAGAGGGGCTAGGACACAGGTATCATTAAGATTATCTCTTTGTATGTGCAGTAGAGTATGTATGGCCCTGAGCAGTATGGCAGTGTCAGGTAGGGTGACGGGGACAGTGAGGAAGAGCGGGGGGGCAGAGGGGGCATGATGGGGCTGTAGATGCTGTCATGTGCAGCCCATGTGGTCTGGGTTGGACCCTCTGTCTGTGACCCTGCTGTCTGCTGCCCCCACCCCCTCCCCTCTACCCTGCCTCATCCACCCCCTGCTCAGGACAGGACGGGGACAGGCTGGAGCTGGCATGTCACGCTACACCCTCAGGGCTTTCTGCACGGCCGCAGGGCTCCTGTTGGCATCGCCCACAATCTGGGGTTCTGATAAGCCCTGCCTTGTCCACCTCACCTCTGTGTAAAACCAACCAACCTGCCAACCCAGGTTCTCTGGCTTGTGTTGTCCCTCTTTTATGCCCAGAATTACTTCCTTTATGAGGGTCTTTTAATGCGGTATCGATGCTGCTGGCCGAGCCGAAGCTCAGAATGCCCTGCCCATCGACCCGCTGGGTCTCATCAGGAGAGGAGAGAGCACTGCATCTCCTCTGATTAAGGGTCATTACCTACCCTGCTATCTGCTAGACCAATGAGCAGGCTCTTCTCCCTTTGTGAGGAGCAGGAGAATAGAAACTATAGAATAACTAACTGTGTCTGTATGTCCTCTTGCTCTCTCCTCTGCTTTCGCTCTCCTGTCTCCTTCCAAATGAGCAGGCTTTTAGTTTCCACTGCTGTCCATTTGCCGTAATGATCTTTCTGGTAGGAGTGGGTCGGAGATAACAAGCTGCTCTCCTCCTTGACTCGTCCGTTCACACCAGCCTGGGATAACACCAGGAGGCTGGGGGCTTTAAGGGACAGCATTACCAAGCCCCTCCACTTARCCCTCTCCCCCTCGTCCTCCTCCTCATCCCTCCTCCTCTTCTTTCCTTTACCTCASGGCTCCTCATCCTCCTCGCCTTCTCTCCTTCCAGTCACACATTKTAATGGGGGCCGTGCTCCAGAGATGTACATAGATATATGGACGTTAGTTTGGTAGMTGTTGAACAGAGGAGACGAGAGAAGATCGAGCACCGATGTGGAGCTGTTGTTCGGTGTTTGCGCCTCCCCCATCCCCAGAGAGAGGGGCACAGAGCAGAGAGCATCRCTCGGAGTGGACACAGGAACTCTGGGGACTCCCACGCTGCTCTGCTGCTCCACACCGCTTCCATGGAGAGTTGTGTTGTGAAGACAAAGAAGAAGAACTACTTTATCAGAGCCGGCCCACTGAGAATTCACTTTTTACGGCTTCATTTTCTTTTTGATACGCCTCGTTTTCTATTTTGAATGCGTGTTGATTGTAGTGCAAAGAGAACAGATCACATGACATGAGAGGAAGAAGGGGGGACCTTTCTGTTCTGCAAAGACTTGTTTTTTCCCACCAGAGTTCAAAGATAGCTATGCGTCAGAGTTGGGCTCTTTCTATGGTATTTCATCTTTATTTTCTATGTCTAATTCTACTCCCTGTAGAATGAGCTCTACAGCCACACTGTGTGTTAAGATGCCCAGCAGAACTGCCTTGTCTCAGTCCCAGGATGCATCTGACATGGTGCCCTATTCCCTAAATAGTGCACTGGGCCCTGGTCAAAAGTAGTGCACCATATAGGGAAAATGGCTATAATCTGCAGCTGGTCTCCCTCCCCACTATGGTGTCTGTGGGGTCCAGCCTCCTCCTGTCATCTCCCTCTCTGTTTTGTCCAACACATTGCATTTCGTCATGCGCAAATATCCTTTAAACACCTTGGAGCAGCAGTGCAATATGATTAAGGCAGAGCAGAGGAAGTAGATCGCAGCTCTTGAGTGGGCACCTGGCCTTTGCACTGTCTACAGCTGCGGTGATGAAAGCAAACACATTATCAGCATCCCTGATATTAAAACACACCGATTGCATCATCCCCCAGCGTCAATGCCGGAGCCAACAGCAAGAAAAAATACAAATAATACGAGTGAAATCCAATTTGATGAAGAAATAATTGGATTTACAAACATCTGAGGAGAGATGTGATCCAATATGATTTATTTAATGAAGTCCTGTGATATTGGACCATATGTAAAAGATTAACAAACTGAAGTTCGGTAGTAAATCTCATGACAGAGTTATTTAGAATGTGGCGAAATGAATACATTATTAGGGGAGGCGAGGAGCCCCCTGGCATGGGGGCTGGGGGTTTTGACACATCTCTGCATGATAAAATCATCAGCTGATTGATGGTTTGGGAGCAGCATTGGGATGCTGAGGGGCCTGTGGCCAGTCAGGCCTGTTGAAATCACAGCAACATGTTCCCCGTCAGTCAGACGCATGAACGAAAGCTCTCTATAAGCAGGACAGGCCGCGGTGTCAGGACAGCTCTGAGGTGAGGATGGGGATGAGAAGAGATGAGAGACAGGAGAGAGAGAGAGGGGGAGGGGGAGGGGGGACGAGAGAGAGAGAGGTGAGGATGGGGATGAGAAGAGATGAGAGACAGGAGAGAGAGAGAGGGGGAGGGGGAGGGGGGACGAGAGAGAGAGAGATAAATATATAGAGATGAGAGAGAGAGAGACAAAGAGAAAGAGAGAGGGGCGTGTAGAAACCTGTCTACTGCTCCCAGCCATTCATCTCCCTCCCTCCACCCAGCATCCCTGGTTTGGTCCTAGAGGAACAGAGATTGCCATGGCCGTTCCATGTTTATAACCTAACTAACTAATGAAAGCTGTCTCCAGTGACTGCTGTCTCCTTCCAGACATTGAATAAAGTCATTGTGCCTTTGGATGGCCTGTGTGTGTGTATGATGGCAGATCACAGTGAGTGTGGAGACTGGGGGCCGTATGGGGCCTGGCTCTCCATACTTAAGGGATTAATTGGCTGTGTTGTTTGGAACATGCTCGCCCCCTGTTGTGATTTTGGTGTTAGTGGCCTGAGGGATTGATTTTCCCTCACTCTTCAATTGTATTCTGTCACTAGCAGAGCTACGGTATGCATTAGCCCCCTGTGTGCCATTTGATTTGGAGAGCTGAGGCCTGACAGTGTGCTGGGTGTCGTTGAGTTGGAGCTGAGGCCTGACAGTGTACTGGGTGTCTCTGAGTTGGAGCTGGAGGCTGACAGTGTACTGGGTGTCGTTTTGAGTTGGAGCTGAGGCCTGACAGTGTACTGGGTGTCGTTGAGTTGGAGCTGAGGCCTGACAGTGTACTGGGTGTCGTTGAGTGGAGCTGAGGCTGACGTGTGTGGTGCGTGTCGTTGAGTTGGAGCTGAGGCCGGACAGTGGTACTGGGTGTCTTGAGTTGGAGCTGAGGCCTGACAGTGTGCTGGGTGTCGTTGAGTTGGAGCTGAGGGCTGACAGTGTGCTGGGTGCGTTGAGCTGGAGCTGAGGCCTGACAGTGTACTGGGTGCGTTGAGTTGGAGCTGAGGGCTGACAGTGTGCTGGGTGTCGTTGAGTTGGAGCTGAGGCCTGACAGTGTACTGGGTGTCGTTGAGTTGGAGCCGAGGCCTGACAGTGTGCTGGGTGTCGTTGAGTTGTGGATGATGTGAAAGGTTGGGAGAGGCTCGGTGATGAGCGCTGAGCATTGTGATTGACCTCTGGAATGAGCCCTTCGCTGCTCCTCTCCTCAGGGTGACGGACATGGCATTCCCTCTGTCTCTTCTCCTTCCTCACTCCCTTCCTGCCTTCCTCTCAGGCTGTTTATTGGTGGTATGACCTATTTTTATCAGCGCTTTCCTATCCCGCCTCCGGGGCAACAGGGGCTGTGATGTGGCTGTGCTCTGAGGGACGTGGTGGTTAAGATCTACTGCTCTCTGTCCTCTGGGTCTCTCTGCTAGAGGTCACCTTCCCGCTGTTCTATACAGCCTCTCTAGTGCTCTCTAGTGCCCTCCTCCATAGTGCTCCCACGTGTCCAAGATGGAGATATAGCCTTCCCTTTGAAGGCGGGATCCTACTATATCCCTGTGCTCCCCACATCTCCCTATATCATCCCTCTCTACCTGGCCACACAGAGCGTATGAGATTGTGTGCATCCCAGAGCCCAGGCAGGGAGTCAGCGACAGGCAGAATGATGAGTTTCACTTTGTTAACACCGCATCACGCCGCAGCCCCCTGTCCTGTCCGTGGCAGACTTTGGGAGGGTGATTTCTCAGCCTCCAGGTGTTTACCTGCAGGATACACATCCCTCCCGAGAAACACATCGGTGTCACACATACCTCTGGGCAGGAGCATCGCTCAGCGCCGAGATGAACCGTGGTGAGGGGAGACGAGAGGAGAGGAGGGTGGGGCTGACGGTGGCAAATAAACAGAGAGAATTGAGGGCAGCGATGGCTTGTTCCCTGGGCTGGCTGCTTTGTGTTGCATCTCTCTCTCTCTCTGCTGGAGCCCAGACTCATTAGGTATGAAGGCATTGGCATCTCTGAGAGAGCAGACAGGCATCTGCATCCTGTGCTATGCTGTGCTGTGCTGTGAGAGATCCCACCAGAGACTGCACTGATAGAGCCATCAGATCTTCTGCAGCTAGGCCCCTTTGAACACAAACTACCAAACCCCTCTCCCTCCCCCTTCTCCCATCTAAAGTCAGAGACAAACATTCTCATTTAATGAGAATCCTGTGTGGCGCTGGCTGCTGCAGCTGCTGCAAGGAGTAGATATGAATGTTTTTGTTCACTTATTTTGTCCTGATGTGGGGCTGGATGCYGYGAAGCTAAGTTGYAAATGGAAGGAAATAATTGATGGGTATCTGCTTGTATCTGATGAACGCTGTAGGTGTTACAAATGTGYCCCATTCCAGTGATCCATCCACGTTGTGTCACCGCAGTGATTTGTGGGAAAGGTTGTGTGAGAAATGACTTTGGCTGATGCGAGGCCTGTCTGTGTGCGTGGGCCGATGGGGCGATGGGCTGGGGGGCTGGGCTGCTGCTGCTGCTGCTGCTGCTGCTGCTGCTGCTGGTGCAGGTGGCACTTCAGGAGGAGAGGGCTGGTATATCCTTTACCAAGGTCGTCCTCAATTAGGCTATTTGTTGAGCATAGCTGCATGAGGTTGGTTTAATCAACCGAGGAATGGAGACAACAATGACAAAAGAGGAAGTAAATTAGGCATGGCCGGGCCACACTCGCAGGCAGGCAGACACACAGCAGCATGCAGGAGAAATGGTCCGTTTAGCTGGCCAGCCAACTCCCCTCCCCGAGACCCCCTCTTTCACTCTCAGTCTCTCTCTCTCCCTTTCTCCACATCTCCCTCTTAATTTCTTCCGTGACTTTCCAGAGCAGTTCAAATGACCTCATTGCATCACAACAGGGTAGACTTAGACAGGTCAATTATCCCAGATGGGGCACAATTAATACATAAATGAATAAAGAATTTGGGGGAAAGTAAAGGCCTTGCCCATAACCATAATGGCATGGCTTACATTAAGCTAAAGCGGGCGCTGCCGTGACAAAGAAACAACATTTGTTTATGCTGATTAACCAGAGACCTTGAGGGGTGCTGAAACACCTGTTGATGAGTCTACGGGTCCAGCCCTCCAGGAAAGGACTCAATGCTGTGTTAATAGTGGAGAAATCAGCAACCATTCCGGTTAATGGGCTTTCTGCAGGCCAGGGTTGGCTAATGTGTAATTTGGAGGTTCAGGCTCCATCCAGCTCTGTACCAAACGCGGGTGTTGACACAACACTCACCCACTCAGGGGTTGCCGACGGCAGGCACGTGGGCTTTCTCTCAGGCTGCCTTCATTTGTCAAAGTTGTTTGTGGCTGTAAATATTTGAATGAACAAATGGAACCTGCTTGTGTTTAGAAAGCCTTTTAGTGTTTTGTTGCGTTCAGGGACACGAGGCTGTGGGTTTACTCCTGCCATGATTACTGAGGGAATGTCTCCAAATGATCCCACATATTGTATACCTCTTCATCTCCTACAGGTTACAAACTAGGTTGGAGAGGAAGTGGGGGGCTCAGAGGAGACGTCAGCAGATACATTTTATCGTACAGATCATTTGTTGATAATGGTATAGCCTTGCCACAAAGATAAGAAGTAGTACATTGATCTCATCAGCGCTTTCCCCTGCTCTTACCTGCATCTTTCTTTTTCTTCTTACCTCGCTCCCTCGCTTTCTGTGAGACCTCTTAAGCTGTGACATTTCCGTTTCCCTGGAGACAGAGTGTGCCAGGCGGTTGCCATAGAAACTCCCTGCTCTTTAAGGCGAGCACAGCACCCCCCCCCCCTCCCCTGCCGGGATGGAGAGACTCTGTGGAGGAGGGAGGGGGGCTCCAGAGAAAAACCACACCTGCTGGCTTCCTGCTAATTGGCTAGTTCTCTTTCTCTCTACCTCCCCTTTTTCTGTTTCTTTTGACTTTCTTCTTCACCTCTCTTTCCATTCTAGTGATCAGTCTCTTTATTGTAACAAGGGTCCGTCTCCGGCTGTGTTCTTCCATTTACTCGGCCCGTCTCTAGATAATCCAGTGATCTGGAATCCTTTGTCCTTCAGCCTTAGCTATCTGATCCGTCTAAATATATTTTCTTTTCAAAACATCCATTCTACTGGGTTGGTCCATGCTCGACAGGTTGGATGAATGTGAATCCCTCACAGGGAGTTCTGACTAGATCTCCTACTGGCTACTGATCCACTCTCATCTCCACCACTACAGCCATGGTGGATTACAAACCATGATCTCCTCTCTCAATATCCTCCCTGGGATCACACAGATAGATCCCCCTCTTATTCACTGTATGTACTCTCTAAAGTCAACACATGGATTTCTCATTTTGCCTACATCACAGAAATACATATATTACAGGATCTGTCTATGGCCTCCATCTTCTATTCAGCACTGGTGCTTAATGGTACCTGTCAGGTGACCAGTCTGCCTGAGCTCTCGGCTGTCACCCCAATGCCTGGTGACATTTGAGCGATATGAAAATGACTTGGCGTGTGTGAAGCCAGGACCTGATTTTCCTATTCAATTAACTCTCTCTGAACAAACCCTCCTGTGTGTTGGCTGCTGATAAAGTCACCATCTATTGACTTGTGAGGAACACAAATTGCAATTATGGAATCTCTTCGCCTCTTCAAACCGATGTTGAGTAGTCTGTGTGTTTGCCTGGCAGAACATAGGCAAATAGAATGCGGTATCAGGCAAATACAACAGTGAGAGATAAAAAATACTGTACAACTGAGAAACAGAATACTAAATAAACATGACTGACATGGACAAGCGATCATTCCTACATGACCACTTGGTTGAAAAGGTCTTTGTTGCCAGGGGCTAGAGCACATTTCCAATATTTACCAACACTGTGAGTGACAGACAGACAGACAGAGGGAATAAAAAGAAAAGAGGGCTGCTGGACAGACAAAGAGCCTCAGTCGTGACCTTCCCAGTGGCTGGTGAGGGCCCGGCCCGTTCTTTGTATTCACCAACCGGCCGGGCGGGCGGACAGAGCAGCACCTCACCTCAACACCTGGAACGCTGTGATTACACTATCGATCCGTTGACTGGGGACCGGCCAGGGCTTCATCTGTCCAGCCTATCCACCTCTCCACTCCAATTATCAGAGGTATCAGCAGCATAGAGTGGCAGCTTGTCCAACACTGTCATCTGTCAGGGACTGAGCTGTTGACCAGAACGTCATTGCACCACTCGCTCCGCCATAAGTCACCTTGATCAGAAGGAGCCGTCAACAAAGACGGACGGAGGGACTCGAAAAGGAAAGGGGATGTGCCCCATGCAGCAGCCTGGCTGGCTAGATGGATCACTGGGGCTCTGCTGAACCTATAACCCGCAGGGTTTACAAATCCCCGTTACACCTGCTCCCCTGTCCAACACGTCTTCCTGAAATGCTATCCTATTCCCTATACAGTAATGTACTAGTTTTGACCTGGCACTATATAGGAGATATGGTGCCGTATCAAACACAGCCCAATAGTATCACAGTAGTGGACCTCAACTCATGCATGTGGCGTGGTGTAATTCTATCCACTATGAAGTGAGCCCATCTCTCTCTTTCTCATATCCATCTCTCTCTTTCTCTATCCATCTCTCTCTCTATCCATCTCTCTCTCTCTATCTCTCTCCCTATCTATCCTCTCCTATAATCCATCTCTCTCCCTATCTCTACTCGTGTTCTATCCGACTCTCTACTCTTGTAGCTGGCGCTGAGTCAGTTCTTCTCTCTCTCGCTATTATGGATGTCTTTCTCTCGTCTCTTATATCTCTCATCGCTCTATCATTTTTTGCTCTTCTCTTCTATCGGTCACTTACTCGGTTCTATCCGATCTACTACTCCTGAGATCTATTCTGCTCTTCCTATTTGGTCTATCTTCTGTCTAGTCTTCTATTCTCTATCAGTGCTCTTTCACTTATCTGATCTCTCTCTTCTATCTCACATGAATTCTGCTCGCTCTTCTCTCTCTCTACTCCAGTCTCGTTGTTCATGTACCACTCTCCACTCTCCTCTGTATCTTCTCATCCACTGCTATCTCGCCTATCCTTCTTCGGTCTTTCACTATCGATCGTTTCGCCTCTCTCTTATACTCTCTCTCTCACTCTACTCATTCTCTCTCGCTCCTATCTATCTTTTTACTCTAGCCTATTCTATCCTCAGCTTAATTCTCTCTCTCTTATTCTTCATCGTCCTACTCTCTCTCACTCTCTCTATGCGCTGTCTCTCTGTTTGTACTCCATTCTGCTACTCACTGGGCTACCGGTATGCCTCTCTCATGACTGATCTTTACTCTCTTCTCTCTATCCATCTTTCTCTCTGGTCGTATCCTCTTCTCGTATCCTAATCTTCTCTCCTCTAATTTATTTCTCTCTATCTCAGTGCGAGTCCTGGTGCGTGCTTGTCGGCCTATCTTTCTGCGTGGCTGGCTGTAGCTCCATCTGAGTCTTGGTTTTCTCTGGTGTTCTCTGCCGCGTTGCGCATCTGTTGGACTCGCGCTTCCTCCGTCCGTCGTCGTGCTCATCTCTTCGGCTGTGGCGAATACTTCGTTGTGCTGCTCGTCGGCTCACACACACTGTTCGCTCGTTGTGCTGCACTTGCTTGTTCCATTGTCCTTACTCGTACTTGTCTGATGCTGCTCCGTGGGTTCCTCTTTGTGAGTTGCTTGTTTGATCTTGCATGTACGATCGTCTCTTGGGTGGACGGCGCAGGGGGCGTTGTGCTATTTTTTATTTAGCGCTGGCGACCCCAAATTCCATTCTCTACCCCCCCCCCCCCCCCCCC
>NC_036855.1:58453400-58469865 GCF_002910315.2 Salvelinus sp. IW2-2015
GGCCCCTGTCAAGCCACATTGCCCTGGGTGACTGTGTCTGGCTGCCTCAGGGCTGGAGGGGAGGAGTGTTCTTGTGAGTGCCACAGATGACTAGTATGTTAGCATGTGGAGACGAAGGCCTGGATGTGGGGCTGAGAGGGTAGAACAAATTTGTCTCTTGACTCACTCTTTCAACAATAGATTGTGTATCTTCATATCTGACTCCTACTCTAATGTATTATGTTATATTGGACTTTAGAATTCTCATCTTTCTTTTGTGTACGTGTGGAGATTTAGAGCATGATACTTGTCCAAACCTACAGTGTCAGCTGGCCTCGTCAGTGCTACTCCTTCAGACAAGAGCCCTTTATCCACAGCTTTTCTGTCCTCTGAGTTGTGTTGTGGCCTATTGTATCTGGGCAGTATTCCTGTGTCCTCTCTGTGGTCCATGGCCAGTGTAACTCAGCGATGGTGGAGTGACAGCTCGGCCATGCTGCTACACAAGAGGAAGACGCCACCATGGTGCTCCTTTACCCTGGCTAACACCTTCACCATGACACCACCGACACAAAACCAACCCCTCCAGAGCCGCGGCGTCACCGGCGTGCCGTGCACCATCCGTCCATCCACACAACAACACAACAACTCAAGTTTAGCTTCGCCAACCGACAGTTTCACTGTGCGTTAGTGTCAACACACCCAACTCAATTACTTTCCTCCGCAGCGCAACATTAATCTCCCCCATTATTCCTGTATATTAACAGATTTGCATGTACTTTCCACGCCACAATTTAGTTTGCTGTGTATTTTTAGACGGCGGCACGCCTAATTAGGGAGAGCTGGTGTAGAACACAAGCATAAACAGCAACATTAACAGCTAACGTTAATGACTACATTCCAAGATAGCGTAGCAGTTGGACGTGTGTGTTTGTCCTTGTCTTATCGCGTGTCTTATCCTGTGTAAATAGCCGGTCTTCTTCGTATATATCTTAATCTCACTTTCTATCTACGAACTAAATATACTTTCCTGCAACCCGTCTCACCCAATGTGGTACGGATCTGATACTTTTATTCCTTATAACTGGAACTTCCATCAGGAGCTAGCCAGCTAACTAGCTACTAGTCTTTGTTAGCCACGGCTAGCGGTCTTCACCTTTTTCTCGGTCACCAGCCAGCCTTAGCTCGGACAACACCTGACAGTCTGCACAGCGCGATATCAACCCAGAGCATATAGTACTGCTACTCTCGACCATATCACCGGATTTCTGCCGCTCTGGATCATTACACCGGGTCATCGCAGCAAGTTAGCTGCAAATGAGTGGCTACTGTTAGCTAACGCCTCTGTCCCGAAGCAAGCACCAGCTAGCCTTGAGCTATCCTCGAGCTAGGCCCATGTACCAGCTCTAGGGCTACAATACCTTCTTTATCAATTGGCCTGGAACCTTTATTGTCGACACGGAGCCCCGCCGATCCATCACGACTGGACTGCTGTCGTGATCACCCGATGTGGTCTCAACAGGCTATTCTGTTACGATGTCGCCGAAGAACCATCTACTAGCCCCGGCCCGCTAGATTTTCTGAATGCTGTGTCTCCTGCTCACCTAGCGTAGTAGTGACTACCGAACGGCACCCTGACTCACCTATTGCTGCTCTTTTGACTCTATGATCACTCAGCTACACAGCTGACGCCCCCTGGACTGTTTCAATAACACGGTACGTCATTTTGTTTACCTGTCGGCCCCAGCCTCGAACTCAGGTCCTGTATGTACCTAACTAACCTGCTCTGCCCATTCATCGCCATTTACCCGTTGTTGTTTTAGCTCTCCTGATCAACACCTGTGTTTGCTTTATGCCTCTCTCTAATGTCAATATGCCTTGTCTACTGCTGTCTTGGCTAGTTCTTATTGTTTTATTTCACTGTAGAGCCCTCAGTCCTGTTCAAAATGCCTTAGATAGCTCTTTTGTCCCACCCCACACACACGCTGAGACCTCACCTGGCTTAACTGGTGCCTCCAGAGACGAAACCTCTTTCATCATCACTCAACGCCTAGGTTTACCTCCAGTGTACTCACATCCTAACATATCATTGTCTGTACATTATGCCTTGAATCTATTCTACCACACCCAGAAATCTGCTCCTTCTATTCTCTGTCCCCAACGTACTAGATTACCAGTTCTTATAGCCTTCAGCCGTACCCTTATCCTACTCCTCCTCTGTTCCTCTGGTGATGTAGAGGTTAACCCAAGCCCTGTAGCACCCAGTTCCACTCCTATTCCCCAGGAGCTATCAGTTGTTGACTTCTGTAACCGTAAAAGCCTTGGTTTCATGTTAACATCAGAAGCCTCCTCACTAAGTTTGTTTTATTCACTGCTTTAGCACACTCCACCAACCCTGATGTCCTAGCCGTGTCTGAATCCTGGCTTAGGAAGTTCACCAACAATTCCATGGAATTGCAATCTACTGCAGAGATAGCCTGCAGAGTTCTGTCATGCTATCCAGGTCTGTGCCCAAACAGTTCGAGCTTCTACTTTTAAAAATCCACCTTTCCATAAATAAGTCTCTCACTGTTGCCGCTTGTTATAGACCCCCCCTCAGCCCCCAGCTGTGCCCTGGACACCATATGTGAATTAATAGCCCCCCCCCATTTATCTTCAGAATGTGTACAGTTAGGTGAACTAAACTGGGATATACTTAACACCCCGGCCGTCCTACAATCTAAGCTAGATCCCCTCAATCTCACACAAATTATCAATGAACCTACCAGGTACAACCCCAAATACGTAAACACGGGCACCCTCATAGATATCATCCTGACCAACCTGCCCTCTAAATACACCTCTGCTGTCTTCAACCAAGATCTCAGCGATCGCTGCCTCATTGCCTGCGTCCGTAATGGGTCTGCGGTCAAACGACCACCCCGCATCTCTGTCAAACTCTCCCTAAAACACTTCAGCGAGCAGGCCTTTCTAATCGACCTGGCCCGGGTATCCTGGAAGGATATTGACCTCATTCCGTCAGTAGAGGATGCCTGGTTATTCTTTAAAAGTGCTTTCCTCACATCATAAATAAGCATGCCCCATTAAAAAAATGTAGAACTAAGAACAGATATAGCCCYTGGTTCACTCCAGATCTGACTGCMCTYGACCAGCACAAAAACATCCGGTGGCGTACTGCATTAGCATCGAATAGCCCCCGCGATATGCAACTTTTCAGGGAAGTTAGGAACCAATATACACAGGCAGTTAGGAAAACAAAGGCTAGCTTTTTCAAACAGATAGCACAAACTCAAATAAGTTCTGGGACACTGTAAAGTCCATGGAGAATAAGAGCACCTCCTCCCAGTTGCCCACTGCACTGAGGCTAGGAAACACTGTCACCACTGATAAATCTACGTTAACAATAAGCATTTTTCTATGGCTGGCCATGCTTTCCATCTGGCTACCCCTACCCCAGTCAACAGCCCTGCACCCCCCACAGCAACTTGCTCAAGCCTCCCCCATTTCTCCTTCTCCTTCACCCAAATCCATATAGTTGATGTTCTGAAAGAGCTGCAAAATCTGGACCCCTACAAATCAGCTGGGCTAGACAATCTGGACCCTCTCTTTCWAAAATTATCCGCCGCAATTTTTGCAACCGCAATTACAAGCCTGTTCAACCTCTCTTTCGTATCGTCTGAGATCCCTAAAGATTGGAAAGCTGCTGCGGTCATCCCCCTCTTCAAAGGGGGAGACACWCTAGACCCAAACTGTTACAGACCTATATCTATCCTACCCTGCCTTTCTAAAGTCTTCGAAATCCAAGTTAACAAACAGATCACCGTCCATTTCGAATCCCACTGTACCTTCTCCGCTATGCAGTCTGGTTTCCGAGCTGGTCATGGGTACATCTCAGCCACGCTCAAGGTCCTAAGCGATATTATAACCGCCATCGATAAAGGACAATACTGTGCAGCCGTCTTCATCAACCTGGCCAAGGCTTTCAACTCTGTCAATCACCACATTCTTATCGGCAGACTAAACAGCCTTGGTTTCTCAAATGACTGCCTCGCCTGGTTCACCAAATACTTCTCAGATAGAGTTCAGTGTGTCAAATCGGAGGGCCTGTTGCCCGGAACTCTGGCAGTCTCTATAGGGTTGCCACATGGTTAAATTCTCGGACCGACTCTTTTCTCTGTATACATCAATGAAGTCACTCTTGCTGCTGGTGATTCTCTGATCCACCTCTATGCATACGACACCATTCTGTATACTTCTGGACCTTCTTTGGATACTGTGTTAACAAACCTCCAGACGAACTTCAATGCCATACAACACACCTTCCGTGGCTTCCAACTGCTCTTAAATGCGTAAAACTTAATGCATGCTCTTCAACTGATTGCTGCCCGCACCTGCCCGCATGTCTAGCATCACTACTCTGGACGGTTCTGACCTAGAATATGTGTACAACTACAAATAACTAGGTGTCTGGTTAGACTGTAAACTCTCCTTCCAGACTCACATTAAGCATCTCCAATCCAAAATTAAATCTAGAATCGGCTTCCTATTTCACAACAAAGCATGCTTCACTCCTGCTGCCAAACATACCCTCGTAAAACTGACTATCCTACCGATCCTTGACTTCGGCGATGTCATTTACAAAATAGCCTCCAACACTCTACTCAGCAAATTGGATGTAGTCTATCACAGTGCCATCCGTTTTGTCACCAAGCCCCATATACTACCCACCACTGCGACCTGTATGCTCTCATTGGCTGGCCCTTACTTCATATTCGTCGCCAAACCCACTGGCTCCAGGTCATCTATAAGTCTTTGCTAGGTAAAGCCCCGCCTTATCTCAGCTCACTGGTCACCATAGCAGCACCCACCCGTAGCACGTGCTCCAGCAGGTATATTTCACTGGTCATCCCCAAAGCCAACTCCTCGTTTGGCCGCCTTTCCTTCCAGTTCTCTGCTGCCAATGACTGGATCGAATTGCAACAATCACTGAAGCTGGAGTCTTATATCTCCCTCACTAACTTTAAGCACAAGCTGTCAGAGCAGCTTACCGATCATTGCACCTGTACACAGCCCATCTGTAAATAGCCCACCCAACAACCTCATCCCCATATTGTTATTTATTTTTTTGCTCATTTGCACCCCAGTATCTCTACTTGCACATTCATCTTCTGTACATCTATCACGCCATTGTTTAATTGCTAAATTGTAATTATTTTGCCACTATGGCCTATTTATTGCCTTACCTCCCTAATCTTACTATATTTGCACACACTGTAGTATATAGATTTTTTTATTGTGTTATTGACTGTATGTTTGTTTATTCCATGTGTAACTCTCTGTTGTTTGTGTCACACTGCTTTGCTTTATCTTGGCCAAGTTACAGTTGTAAATGAGAACTTGTTCTCAACTGGCCTACCTGCTTAAATATAGGTGAAATAAAATAAACAAAAAATGTTATGAGAAGAGATATTGTGGATAAAGCTCAGTCATTTCTGCATCCCATACTCTACCATCACCATTCCATTATCGTCTTCAGCGGATGGCTGACCTCTGTCTCTCTGTGTCCGCTCTGTTGATGGGTCCCTCTCCTGTCGGTGTCTGCTGTTGCCACAGAGATAGTGGGAGCAAGGACACGCTCCTGACAGGCCAATCTGACAAACTGCGCACCGCAATGAGCCATGGGAATCGTTTGAGCAGGCATCAGAGTCGTCCCCCTGCTTACCTATTCCTCATATCAGACGGTTACAGGCTACAGGCCTCTCTCCCGTCCCCCGTCTCATTGGGAGAAAGACACAACAGAGAGACTTAAAAGCAATCACCACATGTCAGCAACGCTCCATAAATCCTCTGCCTGTGTCACGCCAAAGATTTCCCCAATCATGGACTGATTTACTCATCTGATTTTTATTTTGGCCATGATAACACTCATCAGTTACCATAATGCACTTGGCACGCTCCAGAGACACTCACACAGGATTGTGGGATGTTGGGGGGAGGGGGATGTGCACAAAATGGTCTGTCACAGAGGAGGCCGGGGATTGGATAGAACAGAAGAGAGCGCCTGGCTGCATGGTGGCGGTGGGTCTGCTCCGTGTGAGATGTGTCACCCGCTCAGTGGCCCGTGTCCCCCACCAGAGGGGAGGAAAGGGAGGAGAGGGGTGAAAAGTTTGGGTGTCACCTGACCAACAGCAGCTGCGGCAGAGGTTGTGTGGGCCGTCACGCTTGTCTCTTCTGTCTGTTCTCTGGACACATCCTGGTCCTGGGCTGGAAGACCCTGTGTAATCAGGCCTCTCAGAATGCAGAGCAACCCAGCAACCTGCTCCTGGCCTGCCGGCTCCATGGCACTCCACCATCACCTCCTCACCGTCCCCCACCACCTGCCACAAGGCTCTGACCTCCCTGGAACCACGGAGGATGAAGGCAGAGGGGTGTGCTGAGAGAGTCAGTGCAGCTGTTGAATGGCACAGATAGGGGTTGGGAGAAATAGTCAGTGAACGTGTCTTGTGGGCAGCAAGAAGTCCCATTTGGTTCCATGAATCAATGGTGAACATCCCGTCATAATCTCAGTTCTTATAGGTCCTACGGGCTGCATTTCAGTGACCCACTATGGACAGTTGGGAGTGTTCCTGTATCTAGAAGAGAAAGTGAAGTCGAGAAGCGCAGTGACTCACTGTGTGTCAGTGACCATCACATGCTCATCCTTCAGTTAGCCTGTTCATCCACTTTGTCCCGTAGATCCCTCACCAACTCTCTGTRGCTGCTGAACAGGCTCTGGGTTTGAGCAGTAACAAGGGGTGGCAGTGGGGATAGCTGCCTGCCTGCCTGCCTGCCTGCCTGCCTGCCTGCCTGCCTGCCTGTTGTTGGCTTGAATAGAACAGCTGCTTGTTCCACAACCCCATTGTATTCAGAGGGTACAGTATGTTCTTTCAAACCCACAACGTTGAGTTTCGTAATAATATTGTATCTGACATCTAGGCTAAACTCGCATGCACATTACTCAGCACACTCAGCACACAGTATTTACAGATGAATACACACGCCGGCATACACAGACTTTCACACATACACCGAACTGTATGTGCACACAAACGTGCACAMACACGTGCGCACACAAAACACACACACACGGACACGCACTCACACAGACTGTATGCGCGTACAGACACATTCTCACACATCGGCTGATGTAAGACCGTGCAACAAATCCCATAACCCCACGCTGCTTTTCACACTCTTGCCATATGCCGTGCAATTTCACTCTAATATTACGACAAAAACACCATTCACTGGCTATTCACTACAATTCCTTGTTTGCCTATCAACATTTCACACTTTAAAAGAAATAGTGTATTGATCTCCTCAAAAATCCTTTCCCTTTTCAACTGGTGCGTTGCAGTCTTCCTCCCCCGATTCCCAGTAGTTCAGAGAGAGAGAGAGAGAAAGAGAAAGCCCAGCCTTGATGTCATCCATCCCCTGCAGCTGATTAGTGATATTTTACAGGAGCCTCACAGGTCACTGTTTAAACTGTTCTTTTACCTGCCTCTATCCTGCACAGTGGAGAGAACAGCAGAGAATCACAGACTGAAATGAAGAAAGAGGAAGAGATATTTTTACCGGTGTTACCTATGTGTTATCGACGTGTGAGCCCCTGTTTTCCGCTGTTTATTCATGACAGTGTGAATGTGTTGTGGTTGTCCCGATATTAATCTTGGGTTATGGGTCACCAGGTCTCGGTGTGTGTGGTGTGTGTGTGTGTGTGTGTGTGTGTGTGTGTGTGTGTGTGTGTGTGTGTGTGTGTGTGTGTGTGTGTGTGTGTGTGTGTGTGTGTGTGTGTGTGTGTGTGTGTGTGTGTGTGCAGCTCGCTCTCCTCTCATCAGTCACCACACTCATTGTCACTGTGGAACTCTGATTGATCACAAGATCTGATTCTGTCAAACTCCACACCGTTACCGCTGCAGGAGAGAGGGAGGAGGCAGAGGGAGGGAGGCAGGGATTGAATGTGCAGGGAGGGAGGGAGAGAGGAAGGGAGGGATTGAAGGAGCAGGGAGAGAGGGAGGGGGTTGAAGAGAGAAAAAGGGGAGGTAGGGGGAGGGAGGTGATGATAGAACAGAAGAAGAATGAAAATCTGCTCATTGTACTATTTCTGAAAATGTGTTCCATTGTTTTACATGTTATACTAATTTGAAGTATGCGAACACTGTTTGTCAGCCAGTTGATTACATTGCAGTAGGAATATGCACACACTCTACTCTACTCTATGAAAGGAGAGACGTACACTACTGTAGTCTAGCCAGGTTCCTTATGAACAAGCATACTTGCTGCCTGGTCCTTTCCCTTGGCTCTTAGGTTCCTAACACATCCCCCTCTCTCTTAAGATGCAGTGGAGGGACGGGGCGCCAAAGGTCAGTTTACATGGAGTTAACTGACCTTTCCGTTATTGAGTTAAACAATGAGATTAGAGCCTGACCAGCAGTGTATGGGACATTACCACCATGTCCTTTTCCCTGTTCTCCATTGTACACATCTGGGTGTGATTGAACGCACACACACACACACACACACACACACACACACACACACACACACACACACACACACACACACACACACCACACACACACACACACACACACACACACACACACACACACACACACACACACACACCACACACACACACACACACACACACAACACACACAACAAAACACAAGCTTCCATAAACATTGATGTTGACTTTCTGTGGTGTGTGTGTGTGTGTGTGTGTGTGTGTGTGTGTGTGTGTGTGTGTGTGTGTGTGTGTGTAAACAGCAGTGTATAAGCTGATCAGGACTGCAGGGTGAGCTGAGCGCGTACGTTCTCTCTATGGTTTTTCTCCTTGTCGCCATTTGTCTGCTCCCATTTTCCTCACATCCTCCTCTGCTCTCCCCTCACAGCCCTCACTGCCTGGGGAGTGGTTCAATCAGTGTATGCTAGCTAGCTCATCCACAAGCCAAAGAGAACAACCCAGCCAGCCAGCCCACCACCACGTAAACAGCTACTATTAGCAACTACAAATACACAGCATGTACAGTATATGGACCTACACAAACATACCGGGTCACACAGAGCCTCAAGCTCCTACTCTTCACATGTGGACATACTCCACAGTGCCACTGTCACACAGAGTAATGTAGTCCACAGAAAACACTAATAGGAATGGCATATCTGTGGAATAACTGGCAGTGTGTGTGTGTTTGTGTGCGTAAATGCATATGTGAATGCATGCGTGCTTTCCTGCATGTCTGTGTGTCCTCATATGTCTGAGTGCTTGGCCCCCTTTGTGTTAATATACAGATGTGAGAGAGTGTKTTAATGTACAGACTTGATAGTGTAGTGGGCAGTGATATTTGATATGTGTATGTACAGTATATTACATATACCTCCCATGCCACTCACGATAAGACTAAGTAATTAACCTATTTAAGGAATTATCTGACTCCATAAAGACTATTTAGCAATATGCAAGAGCCCCATTGTTGAGCTAAAGGTCTGAGAGGATCTATCTCAAAGGCAGATATTTAATTACATTGAACAAAGAATGGATTCAGATACTAGGCATAACACTTAAGTTACAAGGCAATAGAGACATGAACAAAGCATTGTTCTAAGCATGATCAAAGAGAAAAGAGAGAGACAAAGAAACCATGGCTTGTGCCAAGGCCCATAGCTCATGGGAGAGAGAGAGTGTAGGTATCTCGCCACAGCAAGTCAGGGACGTAAGAGAGAGAACAATGAATCTAATACCCTTATAGCATTACTGTAAAGTTAACCTCCAATCAGATATCAGACCTACAGGATGTAACCTCTGCTTCTCAGAGGTGTGACAATGGAGGTTGGAGAGACAACACAGAGAATGCTGAATTCCTAAGACAACACAGAGGACATTATGGCATACAGTTGATAAGAAGAGTCACTTCAGGGGCTGCCTTACAGGAGTGAGTGTGTGTGAGCAGTGTGTGTGAGCAGTGTGTTAGCGTACATACATGAGGGTGTGTGTTGACGTACAGGCATTAAAGTGTGTGTGAGCAGTGTGTGTGAGCAGTGTGTGTGAGGAGTGTGTGTGTGTGTGGCATCCTTATGATAAGTGCCTTCCAGGCTGATTGAAGGAAGTCTCTGTCTCCTCATAACGAACACAGGAGATCTATCCGGCCCTCCTGCTGCCTCTGAGTAGTGGAGCGGCGTAGCATAGTACCGGCCACCATGCTCCTGCGTGAGCAGCTAAAGTGCCTGTGATCTGCTGGATTTCAGCTCATGTTGATTAACTTGCCAGCATATTTAGTGGCAAGGTATCGAGACGCTCTGACGAGAGAAAAAATAACGCTCCAAATTTGTCTTGTAAGCGGCTCTGTGAAGTCATTTGCATCTGAGTAGCGATCAAAGTGCTTGTGTTTGTGAATTAGCGGATGCCTGATTGGAGTTTCTGGGTCAGCCGAGTGGTTCAGAGGAGATTTAATGTATGTTTGTGTTTAATTAAAGGCTGGGACGGTATCATATGACATGTATGTTTGCACACATGCTAGTTTGTAATTAACAAAAATACAATGATATTGATATTTCACTGTCGTGATTGATTTCTCTCAAAGACAGAAGCCAATGGTACACCACATGCAGTAGGTCTTAGTTTATTTCAACCTGGCTGGAAGGGATGGAGTGTTATAATATATGATGCGTAGGCCAGGGCAAACAGAGAGTCAGTTTAAAGGTACTAAGGTAAACTTCAATAAAGCAGCAGCACTGGGACTTCCTCTGCTCTTCTATCATTATTGGCTGGCTGGTGTTCACTGGCCTGCCGGGAGTTGTCCCACTTATTCCATAATCCCCCCCCCCCCCCCCCCCTAATATGGCAGACCCCTCGGTCTCCTGCAGCCTGCTTACTGTATAGTGTTGCTCTGATGTCAGGCCAATGTGCAGGTCTGGCTGCCTGGCTGTTTCCAACAGGATATCCCAGCAGGCCCCATCACAGATCCCATCCAAGTCACACCCGTACCAGAACCTGAACCTCGGTCACAGAATGGAAAAGTGACCAAATCAGGTTTGAAAAAACACATCTTAGCTTGGGGACTAGACAGATTTCCAATACGTCAGATTTGTCCCTATTTTGTTCAAGTCGTGCCACAGTGATAGACGAGTTATTTTAAGTAACAAGCCCTAACATATCTCCAATATAATATCCTCTCCTCTCTGTAGTCAGTTTTGGACTTGGTGCGTTGCTCGTTATTGTGGCAAATGTCATGTCGTTCGTGTCAGACACGGCTTTGATTATATGTTCTTTATGCAGAAAATGAACTCAGACGTTCAGTTTCTCATTGCGTACAGTCTAGTAAGTGAACCCAGCTTGGTAAAGCAGCCTGAACAGCCAAGGCCTTTTCATGATCACGCCTAAACACTGCACCAGTGAAGCACAGTGACCTCTGGAGGGGAGGGGTAAATATTTCCTTGTGTGTATCCTTCTGCGCCAATAGTCTTCTCTTCCTGGCCAGTCCTACAGTCCAAGCTTCTATCTCTGCTGAGGGCTCTTCACTGGGCGATCCACCGTCCAGCTCTACCTCTCTGATGAGGGCCGTCTCACTGGCAGTCTACTACAGTCCAGCTTACCTCTCTGATGGAGGGCTCCTCACTGGGCAGCCACTGACATGTCCAGCTGCTACCTCTCTGACTGAGGGCCTCCACTGGGAGTCCATTACAGTCCAGCTCTACTCTCTGACTGAGGGTCCTCTCACTGGGCAGTCCATTACAGTCCAGCTCTACCTCTCCTGACTGAGGGCCTCTCACTGGGCAGTCCTTTACCAGTCCAGCTCTACCTCTCTGACTGAGGGCCTCACTGGGCAGTCCATTACAGTCCAGCTCTACCTCTCTGACTGAGGGCCTCTCCACTGGCGCAGTCCACTACAGTTCCAGCTCTATCCTCTCTGACTGAGGGCCTCTCACTGGGCAGTCCATTACAGTCCAGCTCTACCTCAACTGACTGAGGGCCTCTCACTGGGCAGTCCACTACAGTCCAGCTCTACTCTCTGACTGAAGGGCCCTCTCACTGGGCAGTCACTCACGTCCAGCCTCTCCTCTCGCGACTGAGGGCCAGAGCAACCTCCTGAAGAAGGAAGGGGTCAGAGAGGAACAGCTCAGGCTCTTGCAGGACATAACAGAGTCCACCGAGGGCCTAACCCTACTGATAAACTAACTTAAAGCATTTCCAGAGCATGACTTGTCATAGTAAGGAGTCCTGACATGGCCATGTAACAGAGATTTTCTTCAGTTTTCATTTTCAACGAGCTCGTTGAGCGGGGGATGTGCATTGTCTCCATATGGCATGACGCACAGCAGTGGATGCGGAGAGAGTCTGATGGTAGCGCAGGGAGCGGCATTAGTCTGTGCCACGGCCGGAACCGCACGCCGCGGCGCCAGAAGAGTGAGCAGGCGGACACGTGGTCCTGGGTGTGCGGGTCACCTTGGCGACTGAATGGACATGCCTGATCCAAGGCTATTCCTCGCGTTGGGAAGGCCTCGCTCTCTCTCTTCTCTTCTTCTCTCTCTCTCCTCCTCTCTCTCTCTCTCTCTCATTCCTCCTTCTCTTTGCTCTCTTTCTCGTCCCTCTTGCCAATCTGCTTCCCCTCTCTCTCTCTCTTTCTCTTCTCCTCTCTCTTTCTCTCTCTCTCTCTTCTCTCTGCTCTCTACTTCTCCTCTTCTCTCTCTCTCTGTCTCTCTCTCTCTCTCCTCTCTCCTCTCTCTCTTTCTCTCTCTCTCTCTCTTCCTCTCTCTTCTCTCTCTCCTCTCTTCTCCCTCTCGTCGCTCTCTCGTCTCATCTCTCTTTCTCTCCCCTCCCCTCTCCTCCTCTCTCTTCTCTCTCTCTCTCTCTCTTCTCTTCCATCTCTCTCTCTCTTCTCTCTCTCTCCTCTCCTCTCTCTCTCTCTCTCTCTTTCTTTTTCCTCTCCTTCTCATCTCTCTCTCCTCCTCTCCTTCTATCTCTCTCGACTCTCATCCGCATCTCTCTCTCTCCTCTTCTCTCCCGCTCCCTCTCTCTCTCCTCCTCTCCTCTCCCCCTCTCGCTCTCATCTCTTCTCTCCTCTCCCCGTCTCTCCCCTCCTCTCTGTCCTCTTCTAGCTCCTCTATCCTCTCCTCTGCTTCTCTCTCCACTTGCTCATCATGTTTCTCTCATCTCTTCTCTTTGCTCTCTTTCGTCCCTCCACCCTCCCTTCTCTCCTCTCTCCCTCTCTCTCACGTCTTATCTCCCCGCTCTCATCTCCTCCTCTCCTTCTTCTCTCCCCTCCTCTTCTCGTTCTCCCCTCTCCCGCTCTCCCTCTCTTCTCTCTTCCTCGCCTCTCTCTCTCTCTCCTCTATCCTCTTCTCTCTCCTCCGTCTCACCTCTCCCAGTCTCCCCTCCTCTCTCCTCTCCTCCTCTCTCCTCTTCGTCTCTCCTTCTCCTCCTCCCCACTCACTCTCTCTCTCCTCTCTCTCTCTCTGCTCTCTCTCTGTGGCCACTGTTGGTCCCCGTCACACTGACCTTCCCATCCCCCTCGTGTTCTGGGGAGGTTAATAAATGCACACAATCAAGCAGCCGATCTGGCATAGCTAGTCCTTCATTTCCACTTCTCGTTGGGCATTCTTTTTTCTCCGGCTGTCTATTGCTGCCTGAGACAATGTCTGAGTGGCTGTCCTTCGTCGTCTCGCCTAAGTGATGAGGCTGTGCGGGAGCTGTGAGCGTGGAGGCGGGCGCGGGCTGGGCCAAGGCGCTGATGGAAACGAACTGCAAAGTGAACAGGCCTTTTATTGGGTGGGAGGAGAGGCCATTCCGTTCTCCGGGGCGTCCGGGAACCGAAAGCGCGGCGAGACAATTACATACTCCTTGTCAATCATTCTCGGAGCTCTGAGAGACGGTTACAGCCCACCCTCTCCTATTCGCTACCCTAAGAAGGGAATTCACATGTACGCCGTTCAGCTGGAGGGGTGGCTGACTGGTCTGGTCCTGTCCCATTGGACTCAGCTGGGCTGTGGTACAGCAGCCATCCTCATCTACCTGCCAGGGTCTGGTCTACCAACAGAGACAGTTTGCCACATCAAACACGACAACCAGCCCCCCCACCCCCCCCCCCTGTTTATTTCCCCTGTTTATTTTATTCTCACAACATTATTCCTCTGCCAACCTCTATGCCACAACAATTCATTTTGGGATTGCAAATGGGAGCATAACAACTCGTAGTAGTGGTTGTTCAGGAGAACAGTTATTTTTACTCCCTTTCACAGAGCGAGCTATTTTGTGTTAGGCTATTTATGTTATTTAGCACAACTTTTAATTATGAACCTCAGTGTTTTTTTTCTCCGTCTCCTTCAAAAGAGACTCACTCCCCGCAGCATGGATCAGATGGGTTTTGCAGGGCTAATGTTAAAATGTCTCTCCCCCATTCACGAGCACTCATTGCTATCTTCTTTATTAGGGATCATTGCAGCTTGGGCATAATCTTTTTTTGGCCAAAACAGGCAGTGTTAGCATTCAAACGCGTGAAATGAATTCCCGCAGAACGGGGCTTAAAAGGGTGAACAGAATGATAGAATCTTTTTGTGTAGTGTTTTCTCTCTTTTCCGCTCTCTCCCTTTTAAATATCTATTAGAGTCTGTTCTTACTGGGAGGAAAAAGAATGATCTCTGTGCATGCTGAAATGTGCATAATATTACAGCATACAGGTCAAGCGGCTCATTTTTAAAAAAACGAAGTATCCCCTGAATCGCAGGTCTCGGTGGGTCCGTCAGGGCCCAGCAACACAAAAGCACAGCCTGCGTGATTTATTGTCTGTCTGCTTCTTCTGTGGCTGTCTTCGTTACAGGCCAACTCTGACACCTGTCCTGCCGCTCCAACACAGATACTTATCTCTGCGCGACAACTGCTGTTTGAATACATTTAGGAAGGGGAGGGAACAAGGGGTGGTGAGACAGTGACCTGGCCGAACAGACAAACCACCACCCAGAGGGAGAAGAAAGAGAGGAGCGGGATGGACGGAAATTAGGTGGGGAGAGAGAGAGAGAGAACGAGAGAGATGAAAAGATACAACGGGGGGGGGGGGGGGGGGTAGAGCGAGAGGAGAAAGGGGATGGGGATGGACAAAGCATCTGGCCATGGCCAGCCACACAGCGATACCTATTGTACAGACAGGAACCAGCGTAGACCCAGTGGCTTCTACTATTTTCCGTAGGATGTGTTTCAACAGGAGAGAGAGGGACAAGAGAGAGGGAGCGAGGAAAAGCCTGGCCATATGGGATTTTCTGCTGGCCTGAGAGAGAGAGGACAGCGAGTAAAGACACTGAAGGCAGGCAGGCGGGCGGGCGGCAGATCACACCCACAAAAGGATCTTTTATCTTCCTCTCTCTGTCTCGCTCTCTCTTCCAAAACGTGCCTGGAAGATGTAATCCTTACCAAGCCTTTATTTAGGCCAGAGGAAAGGCAATAGACTGTTTAAGACCTTGTAAATGTAAGCTGTGTATACACAAGGATAATTCTAGTGTAGGGTTGGATAAAGCATTGTGTCATCATTATGTCCATCTCCTAAAAAGGATTGTGTCTATACACTTCCAGGTGCCACTTTCTCCCCTAAGCCCGATCCCTTCAGACTAGGTCATGTGAGAGGGAGAAGGGGAACAGAGAGAGAGAGAGAGAATGGGAGCCAATGAGGCTGCTCATGCTCTGGGATCACCATCACCACACCCCAGCGCTGCCTGCCTGGGGCTTCGGGGGGAAGGATTTCATCTGTTTTATCTCCAGTCTTTTTTTAGGTTACAAAGAGCACGTCCCTTTTTTCCCCGCTACAGCGAGACAAAGATCTTAATCGGCCCTGACCGTAATCTTTCACAGTGGGACCACGCTTTTCTTCAATAGACAAAAAAAGGATCTGAAAGAAATGGTGTGGATGCCCCGCTCCAGCAGGGTGTAAGATCACTGGGATGTTTCAGGGAGAGAGAGAGGGGGGATGGTGGGGTGTGTAGGGCTYTGTGTCAGGGTGGAGGTCACGAGCAGAAAATGGACACCGTGACAGGCCTAAGAGAAGAGGATTCTGAGGGAGAAGGAGATACTACTCCCCTTCACTTTTCCCAGCACTTTCCGYTACTACAGAACAGTAGAGACAGCAATCAGTAAAGAAAACACTTTATTTCTTCTACTCCTTTGTGAGTGTGTGTGAGTCCACAGGGCTGAAATGATCATTCAAACTTGTGGGATGTGTGTGTGGTTGGTCCTGGAGGGTCACAGTTGTCCCTGCCTGTTGTATCACATTCAGATACACAAAGTGTAAATAGCATAATCAGCATCTCATCACAGCGTAGGGAATGAGCGCTGAGGTAGATGAGAGCTCTTTGTGGTGGGCACAGCCAATCAGGTTTCAGTCTCACTCTCATCCTGGCTGGCACTACTAATCTTAGCTGCGTCTCAGGATTTGGGCGTTTTAAACGGGCAGAATTGGGCGCG
>NC_036855.1:58470108-58473022 GCF_002910315.2 Salvelinus sp. IW2-2015
AGTCTCCTGCCTCCCTCCTCTCTCTCCCTCGCTCTTTCCCTACCACTCTCGCTCTTTCCCTCCACCCTCTCGCCTCTTTCCCTACCACCCTCGTCGCTTTTCCCTACCACTCTCGCTCTTTCCCCTACCACCCTCTCGCTCTTTCTACCACCCTGCTTGCTCTTTCCCTACCACCCTCTTGCTCTTTTTCCTCCCCTCTCGCTCTTTCCCTACCACCCTCTCGCTTTTCCCTACCACCTCTCGGCTCTTTCCTACCACCCTCTCGCTCCTTTCCTTACCACCCTTCGCTCTTTCCCTACCACCTCTCGTCTTTTCCTACCACTCGTCGCTCTTTCTACCACCCTCTCGCTCTTTCCTACCACCCTCTCGCTTTTCCCTACCACCTCTCGCTCTTTCCCATACCACCCTCTCGCTCTTTTCCTACCACCCTCTCGCTCTTTCCCTACCGACCCTCTTGCTCTTTTCCCTACCCACCTCTCGCTCTTCCTACCACCTCTGCTCTTTCCCTACCACCCCTTGCTCTTCCTACCCCTCTCGCTCTTTCACCCTACCAACGCTCTTGCTCTTTCCCTAGCCGCCCCCCCCCGCCCGGCCCCCCGCCGCCCGCCGGCGCGCGCCCACCCTCCTCGCTCTTTCCCTACCCCCTCTCGGCTCCTTTCCCTACCACCCTCTCGCTCTTTTCCCTACCACCCTCTCGCTCTTGTAATCTCTCTCATTGTCACTTTCTTTTCTCTCTTTTCTTCCTTCTCATATATTTCTCTCTGCTCTCCATCGTCAATTCTCCCTGTCTTGTCTCTGCATTCGTCTCCTCATCTCTGGTGCTCTCGTCTCGTCTCTCGTCTCTCTCGCTCCATCTCTTTCTTGCTCTCGTCTCCTCGTCTCTCCTCTCGCGTTCTTCCTCTCCCTGTTACATGAAATGTCTCGTTGCAAGCAACACGCCACGGCAAGTGTTTGAGCATCACGGCGAGGAGACAAACTCATCCTGAGAGATTTGTGATCCTTATCCTTATCTCTGTATAAATATCCAGCCTTAACTGTGGCGCTGCTGCTTGGTATCACCAGGCTAACGCTCCACGCCTAGAGCCAGCAGTGACTAAGCCTTGTATTATTCATCCAGGCTGTGTATGTGTGGAATAGGTTTTCAAAGCAGATACTGGGTTTGATTAACTGTTACAAGTGCATTGCGTGTTTATGATCAGAAAGCCGTGCAGACGAGGGAAGAGAGCGATGTAGTGACACACGTACAGCAGCCTCAGAGCAGTGGGTTTGTGTGTTGTAGTAGTAGTGGTAGTAGGACTAGAGGATTGGTCTTTGCAGAGAGAGAGACATCTTTCTGTTCAGACCCTTTTCATTCCATGCTCCACACTCTACTGTGTTAGAAGTGTATATGTTCTTTTATGGAGGGATTTGCCTTCATCTATTCTTCTTCATATCTTTTCTTTTTCTGCTCCCGAATGTGCTGACTTCCTTCCATTGAGTTTCTACTTATGAAATACTTTATTTCTTAATTTACCATGTTCCTCTGAATACTGTTGTGTGGTATCGGACAGAATCCCATGGGCTGTAAATAATGACAGCTATCTGTAAATATTGTTGGAACAGGGGAGCGACAGATGCTGCTGCGTCCATCTCCTGATGAAGGAAGAGAAAAGCCTGCTCTCTCTTTCTCCTCCGTTTGAGCCTACCTCCTTCCCTCCTTCCCCCCATTAAGACTGATCTATATTAATTCCTTGAGAAAAAAAGGATGAATAAGGAAGTTGATTAAGGAAATGAAAATCTATTCTGCTGAGGTGAGGCTCAATGCGTTCCAGTCTGTTTCACGCTTTGGGATTTTTAAACCTTAATGGCTATCCAGTTAGYCACAGATCAGTGAAGCGACGCTGGAATACAATGTTTATTTATCCATCTATTCCGTTCTTTTTAAAACAGTTAACCCATCTCTCTGGAGGCGTGAGCAGAGAACTCTTTAATAGCCTCCAACGCCTGGCTTCACACACAAACACAGAYTTAGCCTACTCCCAAAACACAAATGTAGCCTATTCTCTAATATCACTCTACCTTGTATAAAAGAGAGGTGCCACCAGTCCATGTTTGGTTTGATTAGATGYACCTGACATTTATCAATTTGCCAGAATGAAAGCTAACGACTTTTCCCATCGACCCAGACATGTTTGCTGCCATTGATTTTCATCTAGCAACGTATTCTGTCTGTTTTACAACAGAGTACTGTGAATGCATTTTGTATTCTACTACTGTGAGGACGTGGGATGTGGTTGTTGTAGTATAGGACCTGACATTACATGGTCAACAGCTCTAGGCAGTAGAGCTCTCAAGTGGCAGTGAGACACATTTCTCTTCCAACTCACCATAGAATGACACTAGCCAGTCTGCAGGGCCGTCTGCCGGCTCTCCTTTCCTCTCCACACACTCTCTCACTTTTACATTTTCAGGAGAGAGGAGAGCAAGCAAGGCTGACAACAAACATCACCATCCTCCATGTACACTCCACAGGCTTCAGTTGAAGTAGTATCACTTGACCGCTATATCCCTTGGAAAATAGAAATCAAAATGGTGGAGCCTCGTTTCGGAGGGAAAATGTTGATTTTGTCAAAGCGCAGACTGCATACAGTATACGGAGGCCAAATAAGATTTAGATTATTAGCCTGTCTCCTCTCCTCTCCTTTCCTTTCTTCTGGGCTGGTTGGCTGGTGAAACAGTCGTTCTTAGCGGCAGGCAGCGTGTCACCGATGCCGTGTTAGTGGTGTGTGGAGATAAACTGCATATTGCATTCGGTTTGAAGTGTTACAAATCTTTTGTAATAATATAATAAAATATGTATTATTCATTGTGTCTGCGATGATGGGGGAATGAAATAGTGTGTGTGCTGTTTCAAAGCCCTGGTGTCTTCTGATGG
>NC_036855.1:58473420-58477463 GCF_002910315.2 Salvelinus sp. IW2-2015
TGTGACAGGGATGTTGGACTCGTCCTCTGGTGTCTTGAGGTGTGTTTGTGGTGTGGTGTTGTGTGTGTGTGCTGTGTGTGTGTGTCACAGGAGGTTGGTGGCACCTTATTGGGAGGACGGCTGGTGGTAATGCACTGGAGTGGGAATTAGTGGAAGGGTATACACATACTCAAACACACCTGCTTTTCCAGGTGTTTGACTGCCATGCTCCATTATGCTCCTGTCGCGACATTATTTTATGAGCGTATTCCCTGCAAGCAGCTCCTGTGGTGTGGTGTATGTGTATGGGGGTTAGCGTGTAAGCGTGGGGGGAGGGGTTCGGCGACTGTTGGGATGGGGGTATATTTGAATTGAGATGTTAGAGATGTAAGCAGATGCCTCAGTTCTGACAGCTACGCTGTTAAGACAAAGTGCTTTGTAACACTAAAACTAGTGGCAACTGAGCTGTCACCACCTTAAAGGGGAGACAACCTGAGCTTTGCCGGAGTATTGAAACACATGTTTGCGAGGGTATTGGGACAGATTTAAACTGTACTAAAACATTCATCCTGAGTTGTTCTGAAACATGACATGGTTTGTTGTAACACCACTTAATCAAGAGTCTGCATCACCTTGCCAGAGACTGGGAGCATTAACCTGGAAAAGGTTGTAAACACTATTATGGTGTTGAGTCCTGTTTAGTGCAGAATTACATCCCTTCTTCTGGACTTTCCAAATTATGTACATTGGAGTCTCTCCTCTTATTGTATATTCACTGCTCTTATGGTGTGCTGATAAACTCCTCATTGGTCATTCCAAAAGGTCAAATGTACAGTACTATAAACAATAACGATAAAATATTGTTTTGTGAAAATAAATGAATACATTTGCGCAGGATTATAATTCATGAGTACAAAGTTACTTTTTCAAGACATGATTGACGCTATCTTTTTGTATCTTTTTTATGCGAATTATTAAATGACAAAACATTAACAGGTCTTTCCCATTTTTATATTGATGAAGACAGTTCAAAGATCTGTAAGGTATTTATCATGTTATTCTAAAAAGAATCTACAGAAATGTAGCATATTTCACATTCATAGAAGAAAATACAGGCAATGACTGCTAATGTTAGCAGTAGCACTCATACAAAACTTTAGCCCAGGGTTCAATGCAATCCACCAGTCATTCATTATGCTAATGTCCTGACCTGAGTCATTATATTCAGATGATAGTACATGGCATGGAAGGTTGTTCAGATGAATTGAATCCCAGTACAGATGATATGATTGACAGTTCAGTTGGCATTATGCTGTGATCCAGGTTTTGATTGACTTTGTTTAGGATTGGCCAGCCAGTGAGTAGCGTAGTATGTATGYTTTTCTGCAGGGAGACAGAAATAGTCCTGTCAATAATGACAGTACATGAATACATAACTAGGTTATCAAATGTTATAATATTAATACATTGAAATATGAATACAATTATTAAACATATCAATACCAATATGCAAAAAAAGCATATACGTGATTAAGCTATGCAAATATAGCTTCAAGATAACAATATGAATGTCAAAAGTGGGATGCAATAACATGTGGTGTGRTAGGTCTAAGCTAAGAGCAGTCTAAAATGGCAGTGTCTATTTAGTGTAGTATTTAGCATGTTGGGTATACGTCAAACAGTAGATAAAACTCAAAGCTACTGTGGTAGGCAAACAAGCCAGCAAAATTAACTAAAAAGCAGGTCTTCATTTGCATAAAAGCGCAAGAGAAGGTGCAAAAAATGGCGTGTCAATTAACTACATTAAATGTAGAGTCAAGAAAACGGATCATTGAATCAAAAGGGTTGTTTTACTTGGATTATTAGCATTAGCGTTCATAATGCTACACAAATGCTAATTCATTGAGTGAATTCCTCTTCTACTTCCTTCTTCAATGCGGTAACATTTTGTTCTCACGTTTTCATTGAGGCATACTTTCTTGGATTGTTTTGGAGCGTTTGGTGTGCTCTCACCTGTCTGAGTTCGTGAAAGACTTGAATGCAGGGCAGGCGCCCGCAAACTTGCCAGTTTTAATACTTGACCATATAGTTTGCTAGAGGGCACACCTGCCACAAATATCCTCTCCACCTCCATGCCTCATACTGGGGTTTTTCTCAAAAGTTCCCATTTTGCCTTAAATCTAAACACTTGTCTTCTGATATGGAGGTATGAAAACATGCTCCCTAGGCCCTATTCAGACTTGAGATAAGTTGATTTATTTATTTTTAATTTTTTACTTTAGTCAAAAAACATGTTTGAGAGTTAAGTCTACTTGTCTCAAATACGAATGGGGCCCCATGTGATCAGTGTAACACGGGTGGTTCAGCACAATAGTTTTGTCCTAAAGAATGGACTAAAGGTAAGCTGAATGGGACTAAGGTAAGCTGGAATGGACTAAGGTAAAGCTGAATGGACTAAGGTAAGCTTTGAATAGGACTAAGGTAAAGCTGAATGGACTAAAGGTATGCTGAATGGACTAAGCGGTAAAAAGGGGCGGGAAATGGATTTAGGTAAGCTGAATGGACTAGAGTGACTAAGACTGAATGGACTAGAACGTACAGCTGAATGGAGAGTTAGGTAAGCTGAATGGTAGAGTAAGAAAGCTGAATGGTAGTTAAAAGCTGAATGGGAGTAAGTCAAGCTGAATGGACGAAGGTACAGGCTGAATGGGACTAAGGTAAAGCTGACATTGGACTAAGGTACGCTGAATTGGACTAAGGTACCGCTGGAATGGCCTAAGGGTAAGCTGAATGGGACTAAGGTAAGCTGAATGGACGGAACAGGTAAGCCTGAATGGACATAAGGTAAGCTTGAATGACTACAGGGTAAGGCTGAATGGGACTAAGGTTAAGCTGAATGACTAAGGTAAGCTGGAAATGGACTAAGGTAAGCTGAATGCGACCTAAGGTAGCTGAATGGACTAAGGTAAACTGAATGGACTAAGGTAAACTGAATGGACTAAGGTAAGCTGAATGGACTAAGGTAAGCTGAATGGATTTAGGCAGCATTTTGACAAGCAAGAGACCTGGATTCACATCCACCTCCTCACATGAATACCAGTGATGAAGGCCCACTTTATACATGTTACCTCTGCTATAACTTACACAGCCCTAAACATTTTGATTGTAACATTATTTAGAAAATACCTGGCAACTGTAGCCTATAATTAGTGCCAAAGTCTACCTTAGGAAAAGTATTCAATATCCTGTGTCTTCTTTAAAATGTTAATCAAAATATTGACAGAAAATGCAATCAATATTTATTTGAAACATTTGATAGCAATTAAAAAACAACTTCCATTCTCTTTTGAAATACATTGTGTATCATATCACATACACTACATTGGGTTTACATTCAAACACCCTCCAAACACCAGATCTCAGCTAAGTTCCATGGTTTTACTACACAGTGATGGTATGTTGACTCTTTCTATTTTAACAGTGTAGCTATATGCACAGAACAGAACAAATAGGTTCCATTGTTTCCATTATTTCATTACAAGACATCTGTGCTAGTAGGAAACCTCATCATGATATATTGATGATGGCGTGTAAAATACGGCACATTTTTGGGAGCACATTCTATTTTATGTTGGTGATTTTCAAGTGTTTTTTTTACGGCCCGGGGGGCTGTGGGAATGAGTAATAGACGGAGTAATGGCTTCATCCTAGCCCAACTACATTTGTTTTTCTTCTGTCTCGTGAAAACAAAAACTCTGTCAAAATAAAAGATAAATAGCCGCTTCCCAATTACTCTGGCATCACCATATTCAGGAATTGATGTTTACATTATCAAGATGTACTGCTAGCCGACTGCATGATAATGCATTGCCACAGAAACAAATGGCATTTACATTTCCTCTGGGTGGTAGAGAGGTAGCTAGGAATATGCAGGTCCTCATTCATTTACCCCCCCCCCCCACCCTCCTCCACACACACACATACTCCTATCTGTAGTCATGGGAGGCCCTGACCTAGAACCTCCCTGTCAGACCATTAACAGGCACACACACAACACCACACAG
>NC_036855.1:58483602-58496220 GCF_002910315.2 Salvelinus sp. IW2-2015
AGGGCATTGATTTTACATTAACTTGAATGCCCCGGCTGTCTTTGTTTTTGCAACGGGAGGAATTGAATAATTGCTGAGCACTCTCTGGGTCTGTAAGGTTTTGGATGGGAGCCTGATCCCCGGCCCGGTGCTGGACCGGTGGCAGAACAGAGTACGTAGGGTACAGAGGCTCCGGTACAGATATGTTCAGGCCGTGCAGCCAGASCATGTTGAACATGGAGAGGCAGCCGTGCCCAACTTTACAGAAGTACCCGGAGCCAGCATTCTCTCCTAAGCACACACAGACCTGCAACTGCCAATCACAGCAGCTTCGGGCTCTGCCACTGCCTCACACGCATAAATTAGCATGCATTTGCATAAGAATCCACTCGTTTAGCAGACCCACTCTGCGCTCCCTCTGAATGGCATTTTCCTTCCTCCGCCCCTTCCCTCCCCCTACCTCCCTTACTTTTTCTCTCCTGATCTTTTCCACACTCTGATAAGTGTGGAAAAGAGAATAGTGCCTTTAACCCTCTCTGTGCCAAGGGCCCTTCATGTGAAGTGTGTGTTTGAGTGTGTGTGTTTATGTATGTGTATGTGTTTGCATGTGTAATTGCTGTATTGACTTATTTACACATTAAACACCTTAATGACTAGAATGTGCACACAGTCATGTAAAGCTTCGAAGCCCACAGAGTCCCATACGTACAACACCGTTTCATTCATTACCCCATGCAGCAAACACCATCATTATCCTCCTACCGTAGTACGTACTGCCTATCCATTGTACGGACTAACAGTCAACTATTCAACAATGGGTCTGTACTGTAGAGAGGGTGTGATGTTAGGGATGGAGAATGAGCTGCTATGAGTGTTTCATTGTGAATCATCAATCAGGACATGGCACTGCGCCTGCATGCAGTATGTATCAGACCTAAATAAATCAAGAAGAAAGGCCCGACCCCGTGCTCTGAGCATGGGTTGGGGGAACCAGTAATTGGCTAGCCGCTTGTCTTCAGAGTCTGCTTGAAGCAGAGCATACCCGCATAATGAAGCTTTCTATGACTTTGTTGCTCTTTTCTTCTCTTTCACTTGATTTGTGTTCCAACAATCCTCGGTCTGATAAATTATTGAAGGTGCTCTTTGGTCCGTAAAGCAGGCTATGTTTGCTGATGAGTTCCTGGATGGCAGGCAGCAGCGCAGCTCTGCTCCACAGGTGAATGGATTCAGGCTAGTTACACAGAGATACTGGAGGTATTCCAGAAGGTGAGTGGGTATACTACTGTAAGCTAGAGAGAGGAGAAATGCATTATCATATAAGGAAATGACTATAGTGAGGAGGGGCTTAGAGCACACGCCATCTGACAGCTAAAGAAGTATTTGCATCTTAATCGCCGTGTGTGCTGGTGTGTGTGTGTGTGTGTGTGTGTGTGTGGTGTGTGTGTGTGTGTGTGTGTGGTGTGTGTGTGTGTGTGTGTGTGTGTGTGTGGTGTGGTGTGTGTGTGTGTGTGTGTGTGTGTGTGTGTGTGTGTGGTGTGTGTGTGTGTGTGTGTGTGGTGTGGTGTGTGTGTCTCAACCCAGGAACACTTCCCAGTGAGCAGCTCCCCTGCCGGTCTGGACACTTGGCAGAGCTCCCTGTCACCAAGGCCCCATTCTCCAACCTGGGTGTCCCAGCCTCACATCACACATTACCCACAACACATCACAACACACACACAGGCCTTTGCTGTCCTACCATCCCAATTTACTTTATTAGAGCGCTCCAGTGTGTTAACACCAAGCTATTTTAACCTCCCTGTCTCCCCCAGCTATACTGGCTAGCGCTAGCCGCCGCGTCTGCTAATGACAGCCATGTGAATACGCAGGCAGGTGGTCGGACAGAAATCCAGGACAACAAGCCCAGAGGAGATACACACACAGGCGGCTCATTACCTGCTCAAAAAGGGTTAATGTTCACAAAAAGGACTGTAACGTCCCTTTCCCTAAACCCTGGCTTACTGGCTGACTGTTGGCTGGTTGGCTGCTTGTTGTGTGACTTAATGATGTCGGCAGAGGGCAGTGGTTGTTGATTAACCTAAATGGAAGACTAATACAAGTGTATGAATGTAATTAATGACCGAGGGGGAAGCAGAGAGGGGGGAGGAGGCGCATGGGGGAGCCATGCCGACGGTACGGTGGTGGCTGTCACCCCTGCCACAGTGCCATCTAGCTACCCTCGAGGTCTAGGAGAGGCAGAGCAGCACAAAGCACCTCATCAGGCACCCAGACACTACATCTCAAAAACAACACAGCTCCCATCCAGGCCTCTGCTCTGTGGCCAGCCCTAATTAACTGTCACAGCAGGTGGACCCAGACACCACTGCGCTCTGACAGCCACTGTCCACCCAGACATATATCTAGCAACTGATCACTCACTGATCACTCGGCATACCCTGTGTGTGTGTGTGTGTGTGTGTGTGTGTGTGTGTGTGTGTGTGTGTGTTGTGTGTGTGTGTGTGTGTGTGTGTGTGTGTGTGTGTGTGTGTGTGTGTGTGTGTGTGTGTGTGTGTGTGTGTGTGTGTGTGTGTAGAGAGAGAGAGTTCTGGCTCATAGCGTCTAGAATCCTGGTGTTGAGCTGTGTGTGTTGTTGGGAGTTCAGGCTACACACACTGAGCTGACACAACCCTCGTATTGTCATTGGGGAAAGCAGGCAGGCAGGTGCTATGTGCGCTGAGAGGTTTAATTAAAGTCCAGATAAGTTTGCACCACTCTCAGAGTCTCTCAGCCTGGCCTTTCCGTCAGACTGTTAGTCTCGCTATACCTCAGGCTACCTTTACTTTGCCATACATTACATCATTCTCTCTCTCTCTCTCTCTCTCTCTCTCTCTCTCTCTCTCTCCTTCTCTCCTTCTCATCTCTCGTCTCTCTCTCTCTCTCCCTTGAGGACCTTTATATACGTAAACACACACTCCCTATATCAGTGGACCCTGCACCCCTCTTGTCGCCCCATCACTATGTAATACATTATGCCTAGCTAGTTTCCCTCAAACTTCGTATATGTATACCGCCTCTGTTGCTTTGTGTAGACAGTGAATGGTGTGTGATATGCTCTCATATCGTTCATAAACCTCATGTGGTCTCTAACAGTTATGATATCAAGATTCCTCCTACATAGCCACATGCAGTATACACTCTTATTAATCTATAAGTATTTATTATGGCTTTGATATTCATGCAGCATTAACCAATGCATTACGGCGTGTATATCCGTAAAACTCAGAGGATTTATATAGTCTTAAATAAATGATGTGGTAGATAGATGCTAATAACCTTTCCTTTTGTCTAGGAGGGTGTTTTATTTGAGAGAAGAGGAAAAATGTTGAAATGATGCTCTCTTTCTGCGAAGCTAATGCTTCAGACGTGTTTGGTCATAACAACAGGTAGCAGACATTTCTCTTGAATCATATTCTGGGTCTTTGCATATGTCTTGCACTGCCACTGATATGAGTAACAGTATGAATGAATACATTTAGAGCTTGCACGCTATTTTGCAGACAACACCTTTTTACTACCTACGAGCGTTTGCAAACAAAACACATCAAAAATATGTGGCATTCAGTGTACAAACAAATAAAACGTGATGGAACTCTTCTCAGCAGAATTGTAAATTGATGTATTGTGCATTTAAAATGTTATGTTTTGCCATGTAGTCTCTATATATCACTGGTAATGTTCCCATGAGCAGCTCTCTTTGAGCCTATTTGGCAGATGGATCCAACAGTCCACCCAGATATTGTCCCTGTGACAGAGAACAGTCTAATGACAGCCTCATTGATGATGATGAGTTCTTTCCATTGCGCTGAGATCCAGTCCAATTTCAAAAGCAAATTCAGCTATTTGTCTTCCAAATAATTGTGGCACTTTTCAATCCTCCCAGTCTTTTATTTATCACTTCGATTGATGTGATCATTTTCACAAACTGCCTCTGCTCTAACAGCTCCAACAGCCAGGGTACTCTCAGCAAGTGTGTGTGTGTGTGTGTCTGCATATGTGTTTGTTTGTGTGTGCATGCCTGCATGTGTGCATGCCTGCATGTGTGTGTGTGTGTGTGTGTGTGTGTGTGTGTGTGTGTGTGTGTGTGTGTGTGTGTGTGTGTGTGTGTGTGTGTGTGTGTGTGTGTGTGTGTGTGTGTGTGTGTGTGTGTGTGTGTGTGTGTGTGTGTGTGTGTGTGTGTGTGTGTGTGTGTGTGGTGTGTGTGGGGAGAGCAGTTTGCTGCCCTTTGGTGGATGTGGGGTTATGAATGCCCAGAGATCCTGAGGCCCCAATGTCGCGCCATTTAACCATCGCCATCACCTCATGTTTCAACATGATAATACACGGCCCCTTGACACAAGGATCTGTACACAATTCCTGGAAGCTGAAAATGTCCCAGTTCTTCCATGGCCTGCATACTCACCAGACATGTCACCCATTGAGCACGTTTGGGATGCTCTGGATGGACGTGTACAACAGAAGGTTTGGGTCCCCGCCAATATCCAGCAACTTCGCGCAGCCATTGAAGAGGAGTGGGACAACATTCCACAGGCCACAATCAACAGCCTGATCAACTCTATGCGAAGGGTCGCGCTGCATGAGGCGGATGGTGGTCACACCAGACACTGACTGGTTTTCTGATCCACGCCCCTACCTTTTTTAAAGGTATCTGTGACCAACAGATGCATATCTGTATTCCCAGTCATGTGAAATCTATAGTTTAGTGCCTGATTAATGTATTTCAATTGACTGATTTCTTTAAATGAACCATAATTGTTGCATGTAGCGTTTTTATTATTCTGTCTAGTGTATTTCTCTGTGTATGTATACTTGCAGAGGTGTATTTGTGATGAGAATAGTGGTGTTTTTCAATGCCAAAAATATATATATATTTGTGTTTCTCTGTTTCTTGTTTGCGTGTGCCCACGTGTTTGAGTGGTTTAGTGTTACTTGCCTTTTCTTTTATCTATGGCTAGTGTATGTGGAGGCATGGTGGGACTGGGGCCCGAGCTGGTTCCCTCTCCCCTGTCTGTCAGTGCCTCCAGGCAGCCATCTACCCTGCCTCCCCTGCCCCCTGTGCCCTCCTCCTGCTCTGTGCTTCGTGGTAACTCACAGGTGACTCTTCTCATCATTGTCAGGGTGCATCAGCCGGAGCCGGTGGAAAGTCTCCAGGTATGATGGGAGAGAGGAGAAGAGGACATAGACAGTCATCAATCTGACAGCTGCATCATTACTCCCTCTTATTATTCTCCCTCTCCTCTTTATCCTCTTATCCACTCTGTCGTCTTTTTCACCCAGCTCCCTCTGTGATAGATGAATAGATGATATTGGTTCCCTTATTAACTGGTTCAGTAGTACAGTAGGTCTAGCTGTGTGTGAGCTGATTTCAGTAGTAGGTCTAGCTGTGCGTTAGCTGATTTCAGTAGTAGGTCTAGCTGTGTGTGAGCTGATTTCAGTAGTAGGTCTAGCTGTGTGTGAGCTGATTTCAGTAGTAGGTCTAGCTGTGCAATTAGCTGATTTCAGCAGTAGGTCTAGCTGTGGTGTTAGACTGTGAGCTGATTTCAGTAGTAGGTCTAGCTGTGTGTTAGCTGATTTCAGTAGTAGGTCTAGCTGTGTGTTAGCTGATTTCAGTACTAGTCTAGCTGTGTGTGAGCTGATTTCAGTAGTAGGTCTAGCTGTGTGTTAGACTGTGAGCTGATTTCAGTAGTAGGTCTAGCTGTGCATTAGCTGATTCAGCAGTAGGTCTAGCTGTGTGTTAGACTGTGAGCTGATTTCAGTAGTAGGTCTAGCTGTGTGTTAGACTGTGAGCTGAGTTCAGTAGTACGTCTATTAGAGTGTGAGCTGAGTTCAGTAGTACATCTATTAGAGTGTGAGCTGAGTTCAGTAGTACATCTATTAGAGTGTGAGCTGAGTTCAGTTGTACGTCTATTAGAGTGTGAGCTGAGTTCAGTAGTAAGTCTATTAGAGTGTGAGCTGAGTTCAGTAGTAGGCTATTAGAGTGTGAGCTGAGTTCAGTAGTACGCCTATTAGAGTATGAGCTGAGTTCAGTAGTAAGTCTATTAGAGTGTGAGCTGAGTTCAGTAGTAAGTCTATTAGAGTGTGAGCTGAGTTCAGTAGTAAGTCTATTAGAGTGTGAGCTGAGTTCAGTAGTAGATTATTAGAGTGTGAGCTGAGTTCAGTAGTAAGTCTATTAGAGTGTGAGCTGAGTTCAGTAGTACGTCTATTAGAGTGTGAGCTGAGTTCAGTAGTAGATCTATTAGAGTGTGAGCTGAGTTCAGTAGTAAGTCTATTAGAGTGTGAGCTGAGTTCAGTAGTAAGTCTATTAGAGTGTGAGCTGAGTTCAGTAGTAGATCTATTAGAGTGTGAGCTGAGTTCAGTAGTAAGTCTATTAGAGTGTGAGCTGAGTTCAGTAGTACGTCTATTAGAGTGTGAGCTGAGTTCAGTAGTACATCTATTAGAGTGTGAGCTGAGTTCAGTAGTACGTCTATTAGAGTGTGAGCTGAGTTCAGTAGTAAGTCTATTAGAGTGTGAGCTGAGTTCAGTAGTAAGTCTATTAGAGTGTGAGCTGAGTTCAGTAGTACGCCTATTAGAGTGTGAGCTGAGTTCAGTTGTACGTCTATTAGAGTGTGAGCTGAGTTCAGTAGTAGTCTATTAGAGTGTGAGCTGAGTTCAGTAGTACATCTATTAGAGTGTGAGCTGAGTTCAGTAGTACGTCTATTAGAGTGTGAGCTGAGTTCAGTAGTAGCCTATTAGAGTATGAGCTGAGTTCAGTAGTAGGCCTATTAGAGTGTGAGCTGAGTTCAGTAGTAGGCCTATTAGAGTGTGAGCTGAGTTCAGTAGTACGCCTATTAGAGTGTGAGCTGAGTTCAGTAGTAGGCCTATTAGAGTGTGAGCTGAGTTCAGTAGTAGGCTATTAGAGTGTGAGCTGAGTTCAGTAGTACGCTATTAGAGTGTGAGCTGAGTTCAGTTGTACGTCTATTAGAGTGTGAGCTGAGTTCAGTAGTACGCCTATTAGAGTATGAGCTGAGTTCAGTAGTAGGCCTATTAGAGTGTGAGCTGAGTTCAGTAGTAGAACTATTAGAGTGTGGGCTGAGTTCAGTAGTAGGCTATTAGAGTGTGAGCTGAGTTCAGTAGTACGTCTATTAGAGTGGGAGCTGAGTTCAGTAGTAAGTCTATTAGAGTGTGAGCTGAGTTCAGTAGTAAGTCTATTAGAGTGTGAGCTGAGTTCAGTAGTATGTCTATTAGACTGTGAGCTGAGTTCAGTAGTAGGTCTATTAGAGTGTGAGCTGAGTTCAGTAGTAAGTCTATTAGAGTGTGAGCTGAGTTCAGTAGTAAGTCTATTAGAGTGTGAGCTGAGTTCAGTAGTAAGTCTATTATAGTGTGAGCTGAGTTCAGTAGTAAGTCTATTAGAGTGTGAGCTGAGTTCAGTAGTAAGTCTATTAGAGTGTGAGCTGAGTTCAGTAGTAAGCCTATAGAGTGTGAGCTGAGTTCAGTAGTAGGCCTATTAGAGTGTGAGCTGAGTTCAGTAGTAAGTCTATTAGAGTGTGAGCTGAGTTCAGTAGTAAGTCTATTAGAGTGTGAGCTGAAGTTCAGTAGTAGGCTTATTAGAGTCTGACTATATACTTATGATCTGGTTTTAGCCATTTAAATTAACATTGAAAGCGCTATTCCATCCCAAAATGTATTAAAAAAAATATAGTGTAGGTCCCATGTTTCATGAGCTGAAATTATTCCAGAAATGTTCCATATGCACAAAAAGTGTATTTCTCTCAGATTTTGGTTACAAGTTTGTTTACATCCCTGTAAGTRAGCATTTCTCCTTTGCCAAGATAATCCATCCACCTGACAGGTGTGGCATATCAAGAAGCTGATTTAACAGCATGATCATTACACAGGTGCACCTTGTGCTGGGGACAATAAAAGGCCACTCTAAAATGTGTAGTTTTGTCACACAACACAATGCCACAGATGTCTCAAGTTGAAGGAGCGTGTAATTGGCATGCATACTGCAGGAATGTAAGCCGCCTCTAACGTTGTTTTAGAGAATTTGGCAGTACGTTCAACCGCCCTCACAACCGCAGACCACGTGTAACCACGCGATCCCAGTATTTCTGTCTGTAATAATGCCTCCCCAGTCGGTGGGCCTTGCTCCCAAGTGGGTGGGCCTATACCTTCCCAGGTGGGCCTATGCCTTCCTACATACAGTATTTAGACCCTTTACTTAGTACTTTGTTGAAGCACCTTTGGCAGCGATTACAGCCTCAAGTCTTCTTTGGTATGACGCTACAAGCTTGGCACACCTGTATTTGGGGAGTTTCTCCCATTCTTCTCTGCAGATCCTCTCAAGCTCTGTAAAGTTGGATSGGGAGCGTCGCTGCACAGCTATTTTTAGGTTTCTTCTGAGATGTTCGATCGGGTTCAAGTCCGGGATCTGGCTGGKCCACTCAAGGACATTCAGAGACTTGTCCCGAAGCCACTCCTGCGTAGTCTTGGTTGTGTGCTTAGGGTTGTTGTCCTGTTGGAAGGTGAACGTTCGCCCCATTCTGAGCATTCTGGAGCCGGTTTTTATCAAGGATCTCTCTGTACTTTGCTCCGTTCACCTTTCCCTCGATTTTGACAAGTCTCCCAGTCCCCACAGCATGATGCTGCCACCACCATGCGTATCTGTAAGGATGGTGCCAGGTTTCCTCCAGACGTGACGCTTGGCATTCAGGCCAAAGAGTTTAATCTTGGTTTCATCAGACCAGAGAATATTGTTTATAAAAACCTGTTTTCGCTTTGTCAGTATGAGGTATTACAGTAGGTGTAGATTGATTAGGAAAAACATTTATTTAATACATTTTTGAATAAGGCTGTAACGTAAAAAAAATTGTAAAAAGTCAAGGGGTCTGAATAGTTTCCGGATGCACTGTGTATGTATACTGAGTGTACAAAACATTAGGAACACCTGACATAGACTGACCAGGTGAAAGCTATGATCCCTTATTGATGTCACCTGTTAAATCCACTTCAATCAGTGTAGATGAAGGGGAGGAGACAGGTTTAAGAAGGTTTTCTAAGCCTTGAGACATTCGAGACATGGATTGTGTTTGTGTGCCATTCAGGGGGAATGGGAATGACAAAAGATTTAAGTTCCTTTGAACAGGGTATGGTAGTAGGTACCAGGTGCACCGGTTTGAGTGTGTCAAGAACTGTAACGCTGCTGGGTTTTTCACGCTCAACAGTTTCCCGTGTGTATCAAGAATGGTCCAACAACTAAAGGACATCCAGCCAACTTGACACAACTGTGGGAAGCTTTGGAGTCAGTCAACATGGGCATCCCTAGCTGTTCTGAGGGCAAAGGGGGGGGGGCAAGTCAATATTAGGAAGGGGTTCCTAATGTTTAGTATACTCAGTGTATATACAGTATATATTTTCTTTTATTTTCAAATATTTTTTATAKACATTTTGGGATGGAAAAACACACAGTTTTTCTATGCAGAAAAATCCCTGTAGCTACTGTTTATGCTCTAGTAGTAGACTGCTGACTGGCTCTGTCTGTTTTCAGAGAACTAGAGCTCCCCCACTGCTGAGCTGTTCCGTCTGTCTGGGACAGCGGGACGAAGAGAGAGTCTGTCCTCTCTCTTCTTCCTCCTCATGCACAACACACACTCACACCCACAGCGTTCTGGGCTCATTAACAGTAGGTGGCTTAGGTGACATTTTAATCCTTATTACTGAGTAGGCAGGATTAGCCGGGCAATCAAGGCAGAGTTTAATGATATGAAATTCTGGGAGACCGGAAGACGAACGCAGCAGCCTGCTTCCCCTGTGCTTGGACACCACACACACACACACACACACACACACACACACACCACACACACACAACACACACACACACACCACACAACACACACAACACACCACACACACAACACACCACACACCACACACACACACACACACACACACCAGCACAGACACCACACGACACACAGGAGACTCAGACACACACACTGACGTGGCATGTCTTCCACGACACTCCAGACCCCAGAACCCATAGAAACCCGCTAGAGCACCCAGAACAGACCAGCAGCCAAGATCACCTAGGATACTGGAGACAGACATGCCTATTCACTGCACCCGACTGGCTGGACCACATGTTACTTCTAACTGCAGAGAAATGAAGGCTGTAATAAGCAAGATAAAACATATGCTACGTATCCATAAGGTACTAACTGGGACAAATGTCATATTTCACCTCAGCCCACAAGGAACTGCTGACGCAATGAACTTCTATATGCTGTAGTGTGAAGATGGAATACAGTCTTTTTTCCATCTGCAGATGTGCAGCAGCCAGAGCTGAAAAATAGTTCAGCACACACCCTTCCTTTATCGTCTCTGGCCCTTTGACCCCCAAAACCAATATGCTTCCACACAGCCTCTAATGGTTGATCAATGCTGACAAATAGGCCAGCTCACGCTGTTCTTGGGCCTGGGAACTCTAGCTCACAGCCCTGGCTGGCTCAACACATGCGCACCTCCATTTTCTTTGTTTTCCATTTCTGTCGTTCTTTTTTCGCACTCTCTGTCTCTCTCCCTCCACTTTTTGCTTCCCACCTCTCCTCTACCTCGCTCTCTCTTATCTTTCTCTCTGACTTTCTCTACTCGCTCTCTCCCCTTTTTACACGTTTTCTACATCTCTGTAATCTCCAGGGGCTGATCCATATTTCTCATTTCGTTATAAATAGAACATTTTGCTCCAGTCACGGAGGGAGGAAAACCAACAATGTGGAAGAAACAACCTGTTTACATTTACCAGGGAGTTGTGTGTGTGTGCGTGCATGTGTTTGAAAATGGTGCAGTGGAGAGAGAGAGAGAGAGAAAGAGTGAGGACACCATTGGCCTTTGACCACATTTACTTCCCTGTAAATACCACTGCCCACAAGCCAGGCCATGATACAACACGTTCCTTCCTATTTCTCTATAGGCCAGAGAAGCATACCTTTAATTAAAGTGAATACTCTTTAAAGCTGAATCTTATTAATATTAGTTTTGAGTTTAATATGACAGCTATGACTTATCTCACAGAGCCTGAGTAGTTTTTGCATAAAGTATTTAGTTAAAATCTCTAAAAGTACATCTCATCCCTTAGGCCAGGCCCCTGGTTTTTGACTCATATACCTCTTCCTTATACAACTGTGGTTTGATTTGGACTACCACTGCATTCTTCTGTTCAACACTGTTATATTCTGGCTCCTCCATCAGAACATTCATGAAGCTGTTGATGCCATTTACAGCCTATTAAGCTCAATTAAAGATGACTGTACTGGGAGCGCCAGAGAGAAATAGCCAGTGGTATTGTAGTGGACAGCAAAGGCTAACAGGCTAACACACTGCAAACAGCCCATCTATTCTGTGGCTTCCTTCCAACAAACCCCACCCATCACTCCCATTACCCACTGCTCCTCACATGTCGGAGTGTTCAGCTGGGAAGAGAAAAGAGGGAACACACACAGGGGAACAAGCCGAGTGAGGAGTAGCTCTCCTCTCTCAAATTAGCTGCGTGTCCGCAGCCAGCAGCCAGCCAGCCAGCCAGCTCCCTCCTCCTTGTGTGACGCTGGGGAGTCAGGAGAGGTCGGGCCTGTCGACGTGTGGGTCTGAGGGTTAGTAATCACCACTGGCTGTCTGCTGGAACAGCACATGAAGGAGAACTCTGTCTGCCTTCACATGAGGAAGAGGGACACTGAAAGCTTGACAGGGAGTGGAGAGGTGGGACCTATTTTTAACTATCAGCCAGAGCTCCTATTTCAAGCAAATAACTTTGGTTGTAGCCAGAGTGTATTCCCTGGTGTGATCCTTTAGCGTAGGGGAGGAGGACATGTTTGTGTTTTTGTTTTTGTGTCTCTTTAAATTTAGTCCCCCATGCTCCCTGATTACCTAGCAATTGATTCCCCCGGATGGAGGAGAGTAGTTGGCGATCGTTTTTTGCAGTGTGAAGCTGGCACTCACTCCACACCGCTATCACTTCCTGGTCCTCTGAGGGCCCGGCTGAACAGAATTTCTGAACGGAGCAAGAAAGAAAGTAGCATTTATAATAGTCTCCTCTCCTTTCTCTATTTTTACCCTGGGCCCGCAGGTCTCGGTTGTGAGGTGGGACAGAGTCAGACAGCGAGGGCTTGGGATGAGGAATCTGGCCGTCAGTTTATCTTCGCTTCATAAAGCCCCCGTTCTCCTGGCTGCAGATAGAGCGGCCACAGCACTACATTACATTTATGGCCCTTTTTTATCCAGGGATGGAGGGCGGAGGAAACTGGGCGTGATGCGGGGAGGGGAGGAGGGAGCTGGGGGTGATGCAGGGAGGGGCGGAGGGAGGAGTGGGGTGAAGATTCGACACAGTGAGACAAGACTAACAAATTAGTCAAAGTGACAGGAGGCTTAAGAGGCTCGCTCGGTACGGCAGCGTTCCTCTCTCTGCCAGGGATATGAAGGGAAGGGGGGATGAAAGAGGGAGAGGAGGACCAGGAAGATGGAGAGCAGGCCATGCTCTGCTGGCGGCCCACTGCTCCAGGTATCCGGGACAGGCCCTAGAGTAGACTAGACACAGTCAGTTCCACCTGTGTGTACTCTGCTTCCTATGGAGCC